>NC_136645.1:24712726-24715226 GCF_949748355.1 Melanostigma gelatinosum | reverse complement strand
AAGGGCATGTTACAGACACAACAGGAGCAACGTACCGTGGAGAAAGCCAACCCAGCGCGCTTCCTTCTCAAGCAGACGGCAGCTGACGATGTTGAAGTGTTTTTTCAGATATTCCAGACAACGGCACTCCGGGAAAAATGGCCAGAAGAGCACTGGGCTGAGTTGATAGCCCCCTTTTTGATCAACGAAACGCAAGTAACGTATCAGGACTTAGAGCGCGCTGGAAAAGTTGACTTCCGGGTGTTGAAAGCGGAAGCGTTACAGCGATGCGGGGTCACGCTGTTAATAAAGGCACAACGATTTCATGAATGGACATATGACACCTCCCTTTCTCCGCGAGCCCAGATGCATGAGATCAAGAGGATTACGACGGCCTGGCTGCACGCAGAGCCAACCGAGGTGTCGCCCACCGATCGTGTCGTCATGGACAAATTCCTTAGATCCCTCCCGTATGAGGCAAAAAAATTGGCCGGCCAGAGAAACCCCCGCAACCTCGAGGAACTGGTAGAGATCATGGAGGGTTACCACGCAGCACAAGCGTTAGTGCGTGGGGGAAGAAACCCGAAAGTGGAGGGGTCCACCCGCAAAGAAAAGATGAGAACGGAGGAAACTACCTATGTGTCTCCCTCCTTTCCCCCAGGCTTTCCCCGACGTCGGCCGGCGTTTGGACCGGAAGAGAGGAGGTGCTACCACTGCGGCGAGATCGGGCACATCGCCTGGGAATGTCCTCACCGCCAGGACGCACCCATGCCCACGGCCAGTGAGGGGAGTCGCCCATGCGGACTGATTACCGGATGCTGGGCCACTCACGAGGACCACATGCCCCTCACCCCGGTCAAAGTAAACGGCCGCGACGCCTCCGCGATGGTGGACTCCGGGAGCGCTATTACCTTGGTGAGACCTACGTTTGCTCAGTACCCGCTCCTAACCGGCACCCGAGCGGTCACGTGCATCCATGGGGAGACCCGCGAATACCCCACCACCGCCCTCGAGATATACACGACGAGGGGTAGATACGTCGGCACTGCAGGAGTAGTGGAAGGACTCCCCGTAGAGGTGCTGGTCGGCCGAGACCTGCCCGTGTTCCAGGAGCTGTGGCGCAGCCTGGTGGTGAAACCAGGTACGACCCCTCACCGAAAGTACAAGACGAAAGCCATCTGTGGGCTGGGGGAGGAGATCTCCACCGATCCCCTATCGGAAGGAGTCGCCAGTGCCGTGGCCCGGGCGTTGGTGGAGGCCACCCAACCCAACCCCGAGGACGTATATGCCACAGCCGTCGAGAACGACGGACCCTCCAGCCCCAGTGAGCCCGAAGGAGAGGCGCCGCCCATCCCCGAGGAGGCAGATACCCCCTCCCTCGAAGAAGAGGAGCTGGCCGGGCTGTTTCCCCAGGACCCGGAGGAGCCCATCTTACCCGGGCCCCTCACAGGGAGGTTTGGGACGGCCCAGTTGGAGGACCCCAACCTAGCCCACGCCCTTCGGCAGGTGGCCGCCGTAGACGGACGACCACTGGACGGGGTAAGAGACCTCCCTCCCACACATTTCTCCATTTATAACGGGCTCCTCTACCAGGTAGTAATAAGGGACGGGGCCCCCCTCAGGTTGTTACTGGTACCCCGTCCTTTCATACCCTCTGTCCTCCAGTTAGCCCACTCCCATATCCTAGGTGCCCATCTAGGAGTGGAGAAAACCCTGGAAAGGGTGAGGGCCAGGTTCCACTGGCCCGGAATAAAAAAGGCCGTGGAGGATTACTGCCGGAGCTGCCCCGAATGTCAACAAGTGGCCCCACAACCCCATCACAGAAACCCGCTGGTGCCCCTGCCGATCATCACCGTCCCCTTCAGCAGGATCGGGATGGACCTAGTGGGGCCACTACCCAAGACCAACCGGGGACACAGGTACATCCTGGTGATAGTGGATTACGCCACCCGGTATCCCGAAGCCATTCCCCTACGCTCTATGGCCACCAAGGGCATTGCAAGGGAGCTGGTGATGTTGTTTTCCAGGGTCGGAATACCGGAGGAGATTCTCACCGACCAAGGAACCCCGTTCATGTCTAGGATCATGAAGGATCTGTGTGGCATGCTGAAGGTGACCCAACTGAGGACGTCGGTGTATCACCCCCAAACGGACGGACTAGTAGAACGATTCAACCAGACACTGAAAAAAATGTTGAAAAAAACCATGGACCAGGACGGGAAGAATTGGGACCAACTGCTACCCTTCCTGATGTTCTCCATCAGAGAGGTGCCCCAGGCATCTACCGGATTCTCGCCCTTCGAGCTCCTGTACGGTCGACGACCCCGGGGGCTACTCGACCTGGCCAAAGAAGCCTGGGAACACCAACCCTCCCCCTACCGCACCATGGTGGACCACGTCGAGGAGATGAGGGTGAGGATGGCATCCCTCTGGCCCATCGTCCGAGAACACATGGCCGAGGCACAGGCGGCCCAAGCCCGCGTGTACAACCGGGGAACCCAACCCCGAGTGTTTAACCCAG
>NC_136645.1:24592726-24707726 GCF_949748355.1 Melanostigma gelatinosum | reverse complement strand
TACATACATTGCAGGAGTAATGTGATTTCACCAGCTTTGGCGAGCTCTGACGGGTACTCGACATGATTAAGAGCCAACATGCTGTTGCATACAGCCCAGCTGAAGATGTTTCTTTCTTGGAGCCGCTCCTATTGGCCCGCTCCTTAAGCCCCCTCTTTGCATCTCCCTCTACATGTCTTTTAAGCACTTCTGAGGCATCTTGGAGGGGGAACTTTACACACACACACACACATCATCCAAGATCCCTCACTCAGACGTGGAAGCATATCAAATGTCAATGAAATGGAGAGCTCTGCGGTAATAAGGTGTTTGTAAGGTCCTTTCTGGACGGCAAAACCTTAGAAAGTTTAGACTGGGTTCATCTTTTGGAGTTTTTTTTAATTTTTTTAAAGTAAAGCACCTTGCTCCATTCCCTTAAGACCGATCATTATGTGCTTGTAATCAGCACTCTGCAGATGCTGAAGAAGTTCGGAGGCGTCCATACGAAAAGAGGGATTTGGAGGAGAAGTGGCGGAGGTAAGAAGGCACCGTTTAGATTCAAGCTGCTTGACCTCGGGTCACATCCAAGCGCGAGCATCAGCGGAACGGTTCTACAGGCAAACGCATGTTCAGACATCTAAAGAGCTACTGAGCTGTTCATCTATACAGAACTTTCCATCTCTGCAGACCCCCCCCCCCCCCCCATCACTCCATTTATATTTTGTTCTCTCTTTCTCCCCACGTTGTCCTGCCGTGGCGCGGGACGCCATGTGGGATCGCAGCGGCGCGAGCATCTGCTCAGGGCTTTTGTGCTCAAAAGATTCAATTAAAAAATAATTACCAAAAGATTCGTGGTAGTCCGGTACGACTGTACTGTTTGAATAGATGTTTCCTTTTCATCTGTTGTAATAATGGAATGCTTTTTTTTTTAAATTAAAGAAAAAAAAGAGGAAGCAGATGAAGAAAGAAGAGGAAGAAAAAGGCGGGCCCGCCTCAGTACACCCTGTCTGAAGACCGAGTTTGTTTGATGTGCAGCAAAATTAAATATTTTTTGATCTAACAAATTAATTTTTACACCCACTCCCCATCCTCCCTCTTCATTTTTTTTTCTTCTGGAGGAGATAAAGACAATTTAATTTAGATACCAACATGAGGAGGAGCGGTGCACACATTCCCTTGGTCAAGTCTGATGAGGATCCACGACTAGAACCAGTCACAGCTCATCCGTGGAGGAGTTCATTATAACATGGTGTTCTGTTGAGAGGGTGGATGGACAGAGAACCGCGCTCTGTATCATCAAGAGGTTTTTGGGGACAATGTCTCTGTAGGATGTCCAGTTGGTCCTTTGAATGACATCTGTCTGTGTCTGTGGGAGCTTTGCTTTGCCACCAAAGACAATTCTGAAAGCAGACGTAGAAATTAAAAACATATGAACATAAGGGACTTTTAAAATCGGAATAATACCGATAATTATAGCAGCAATACAAACACGCATAGCCCACTGAGGAGACGTGGCTTGAGTCACGTTGTTTTTTCAACATTTCTAGAATGGTGACTGTGTTTCCCCATCTTTGGTAGCACTGTGGCTATTCTGATGTGTTAGTATAACAATATATTATTTAGGGTTTTCTTAAAGTCTAAATGTCATTAAATACAGTAACTATAGCCACATAAAATGAAAACAAGTTCTAACAAAAGAAAATGATAACATTGCTGAAATCTCTACTTCATTTCACACAAAGGTGACTTTCAATGCAGCAGTTCTGCTTCCTGTGCCTCATAGAGGCAGCACACAATGAGCAGTCAGGAGAAGCCAGAGTTCATTACTGACTTAAGTTTAAGTTATTCAATATAACCTGATGACTCAAATGTTCCCTTTGACTGAGACACAATTCCCAGACTTTTAATAAAGTAAAACTAGAAAGAACAGAATGAGGTTGACTTATGTGATAAAAACAAGGAGTAAATACAATTTTAAAAAGCTGACAAAATGAATACTGTACTTTTTTGACCTCTTTGTTGTCATTGCGAGAACTCTCACTGAGTCACTCATGAATATGTATGCTGTTTTCTCTGTATTCTGTAGTGACTAATAACTGTATGAAGTTTCTTTTGTTGTTGTTTTGGCACTGCCCACACTGAATCATCTACAGATTGTTCTGGTATGTTGCTGGTAATTCACCTGCCCAGGTGTGTTTTTTCACGGATGATTGGTTCCGAGGCGTACTTTGGTTATTCTATGGAGACTTATTTGTTGTGTGGAATGCCTACACGTTAGATAATAACAAGATGTGCAAAGCTCATCTTTTTGCATGAGCAGTTCATGTGTTTATATGGCTTTAAATATGTCGGTTCCGGTCGGCCCAGCACCTTGGTCCAGACTTAAATGTCTTGACAAACAATCTTTTAGGATCCGGCAATTTTAATTTTTTCATTTTTTACATGACATTACTGAGCAAAATGTCAAAACCAAAATAAAATGTGGGTTGGATATTCAGTGCATATTTACAAATTCATTGAATAAAAAATAAGAGAACGATTGTGACCATGGAAAACATGTTCAACATCAGCAGGTTGACATTGTCACGTTGAGCATCTCGTCATTCCCAACTCCTCAAACACGTCTTGGTACTGAAGCTGAGAGGCAGCCTTTAGTGTCTGTATGAGAAGCTTCGGGGCATTCAGATAACTCCACACGACAAAGTATAAAGACAGAAATGTCGGGTGTGTATGGACATACAAACTCAGGACTTTCACCCAGGAGAGAGCTGTTTGAGTCCTAGTAACCCAGTAGTTGTTGACTAATTTTAACTAATTTTGTGACTTACTTGGGTTACTTACTGCCAGCTATGTAACCTTATGTAAACCACACACTGTAACCCCCCCCCCACACACACACACACTTATTTTACCAAACAAACGCATGTAATTTAACTCAAACCACAACCTTTTCATGAACATAACCAAGTACTTACTGTTAGCTACATAAATAAACATAAACCTACATTGATGTTTATTTTGAAATTCGACTGGGTCATGCACAAGACCCTCACCTTGCACATCTGAGTGGCCCCCTCCAGAGTTCTCCGTGTCGTGAGTGTCAGGCCCACCCAGTGAGTTATTAGCTCAATCCTAACACCACGAGACTGTCATCCCTCCCTGCCTTCAGTTAAACCCCGAAACACGCCCGCAATGGCCCGTTCTATTACAAACGCAACAAATAACGAGCGCAGCTACTTTGTGGGGTTGAGAGAGGGTCGGGCAAAGGTTTTCGAAAGAAAAGCAGGTGTGTGAGAGAGAAAGAGACGGCAGAGAGAGATGTCATTGACTCTGTGTCCCGGTGGCTTTGTCCCCAGCCATGCTCTGCAGCACAAGGGCCGATGGGCCCTCAAGCAGCGAATGTCTCGCACTCACTCACACACACGCTGTGTTTGGCCTGTCAGCCGTGGCAGCACTTGTCAACTGCTGACCACTTCATCAGGCATCCAGAGAGAGAGAGAGAGAGAGAGAGAGAGAGAGAGAGCGAGAGAGAGAGAGACTACAACCAGTAGGAAAAGAAGACAGCTGACCTCTCCGTGCAGATGTTGTACAGATGCTGTACAACATTGCACCGCATTAGAGGCATTGCAATTGTCTGTACGTGACATCAAATCTGGACATTTCCACTCCACAGCTAGATATGTCTATTAATGTGATTGTTATTATAGTTTCTGTTGTCAGCAGAATACAGAGCAAAGTGTACAATTGAAACCTTTGAAATTTGGTATCTCCTTACTTTAAAAGCAAAACTCTCTCCTCCTGCCTGCATGTGACATGGGAAATCACAGCGAGTCCGACCATCGCTGAAAACTTTCCAACACTTTAAATGTGTGTAAAGGGAGAACTCCAAACTCCTGTTTTTAACCAGACATCAACACCCCTTTAATCAAAAGGTGTTCATTGATTGTTAGGTGATGTGTTAGGAAAGGAACAGGAACTACCAGTCCGCTATATGCTATTGACTAATATTACATGATTATGATACTGCAGAATAAAGAAACCACCTGTGGAAAAAGGACTGACAGCACCATGTATTCATAAAAGGAAGAAAAAGTGGCCTATTACATGTGTGTAGAATTAGAATCAGGAATTAATCATTGGGGGGGGGGGGGGGACAACCACTGTTCTTCTGTTCCCCCCCTCAAGCTGCAGGACTTCACCACTTGGGAGTGAGACCGGGCTGGGATGGCATATTCATGACTTTCGTGTGTACGTGTTGCTTTTAAATCTGCCCCCAGGTGTTCTGCTTGTAAAGCAACATGTACATCCATTTTGAGCATTTCACCTTCGAAAATAGTCTCGTATGTTCAGAAAATATTGAAGTGGACCAAAATAAGCACGGAAGGTGATAAAGAACTAAATACAGTATAGTTGTGTGCTACGGTGGCAAAAGGTAAGACGCACAAGTACTTGGAATGCAAAAGTTCAAATTTCACATTAACACTACGCCTGTCTATTTTATAAACACCACATAGCTATCTGCAATATAAATATTGGCGCGTGCCCCCATTTCTGTGAAACTCTAATCACCATAGCATTATCAAATAGCTGCATTATGATCCCACAATAAGATGCAATACACTGGTATGCATAGCACCTCCCAGGGTTGAGAGATAATCGCAACAGTGTATCAATCCCTAATACAATCATAGTCATATTACAATCTATGTGAATGAGTCATTTCATTTCAACTGAGCAACAATGCATATGTTTGTTTATGATGCACTTTCAAGCCAGCGTCTCCCTCTGTGATTCGTCACATTGTCCCCTCTGAGTCGATGTGGGTTTGCCCTTTGATCTGATGAAGTGATCATAAAGCATCACAGGAGAATAAAACAAAGAAAGAGAGAACGGCAGAATTAGAGCGAGAGAAGAAAGCTTGAGAGCAGAGGGGATTAGGACTCCGAGTGTTTGTTGGAGACAGAGAGCAGTCGTCGCATTGTTTACCTCCTGCTTTATGCTCGGGCTTATTGGCTGGGCTTCAGTCTTAACTAGGCATCGATTCTTATTTAGTGTGTGGAGTCTTGAGTGCGACAAAAGAAAAAGAAAAGTGGATTCAACAAAGTGGCCTCCTGAAATGGCAGATGTGTGTGTATTCAGAAATAAGATGAACATTTTAAGCAGAGGCATCCACTTCCTTTCTTTTGCTCCTGGTTTACATATTTGTGTTTGTTAAATTCCATTTAGCTTAAAACTCATCTCAGCTATTGTTGCTGTCCTCTTTACACTCTCTCATTATGTCTATGTTCAGCTTTAAAGTATTTAATCCTTAAGATTTTAGTCCGAGTTGATTTAGCAACATTTGTGGTTATTGGTGGTAACGGCAGATCCGTTTTAATATTGATGTATTATTCCATTTGAATTAGCACATACACATGAAACTTGCCCTCTGCCTTTAATCCAACCTCATTTTTTATATGAAGGTAAATATGTTGCATAATACAATACCTTATAGACCTGATGTGACAACTTGAAGAATGAGATGCATGAATTCATAGAACAAAATGATGAACTTGTATGTTGACATTTTTACTCATAACAAATATTCACACTATGAGTGAAACAAAAAAATATTCACAACTGTAAGGCTGCATTTGACTGGAGTCTCCCAGGACCATTAGTATTTACATGTTTTGTTGAAAAGGCACTCATCAAAACAGAGTCATTAGAAACACATTGATTGGCAATGTCAAAAACCAAATGAAAGAATAATGCGTTTGTGAGATATGACGTGGTAAAAAAAATGAAATGTGTGTCATGTGTGTGGAAATGCTAGCACACCCATTGGTTTCTTGACAACGTTGAAGCCTCGAGTTCGGGATTTTTGGCATCGCCAATCTGGATTTTGGCCTTCTAGGTGTTATGAAAGTGACACAGGAGGGCGGAGCTAAGTACAACCCATTGCTGAACAAGACATTTTTAGGTGAAATGTTACAAGTAACTGTCATGAACTGAAATCATACTGTTAAAAGGGTTCGAGCTCCAAGAAACAAACAATGGCAACTCCCAGACCGTACACGGGGTGGGGGCGATCTGTCAATCAAAAGGTAGCCCCGCCCTAAAGCATACTCATGAGTTTATGGTCAAATAGACCATAAACTCATGTTTACAATGTTTACTGAGGTATTAAATCAAGAGAGAAGTAGAGTCATTTTATCATCGACTTCTATACAACCAGAGGAGTCATCTCATGTTGGCTATTAGATAAAAATGAAAGTTTTAGGTACTTCCACATTGGCTTCACTTTCCAGAACCAGAGGTTGCTGACCGACTATGACTGCACAATCTGTTAAGATGTTACTTATTTATCAAAAGTCACTTCCAAATGGTTGTTGACCTGATAAATGCTGAAAAGAAGCCTATTTACATGAACATCTTTTTTAGCCCCGAAAATATAGGAATGACACAATACATCTCTCTCTCTTTCTCTGCCTGGTTGTGCGGGGATGAGAGGAGAGGTGGAGGGAGGAGGAGGAGACTGCAAAGAGAGGGAAGATATTAATTAAGCAGGGATTGTACATTGACTCTGCCTTGTGCATAAGACAGAAGGTTAAGCAAATGCCAGGGCAGCGGTGTCACTTCAAACAATGACTATTAGCTTTGGAATCAGCTTTGTGTCTGCTGAGGAAACACAGTCCATTCAGACTCCTGATTGCCACCAAGCGCAGTGTGTGTGTGGTGGAGGTACCGGGGGATGGGTCATTCCATTTCAATCTGTGGTTAAATTAGTCGAAGGCGGCAGAGGTTGATAACACACAATTATTGGTGCGAGTCGGGCCGACGGGGACTGGCGAGGCAGGGGCAACATAAAAAAATATATGAAACGATAGTGATAGATAGAGACGGTATGTAAAGGTGTGATGGTTTGGGACAGCAGATGGAAATTAGCCTCTCTGGCTAACTCTGGCTCACTTACAGTGTAACTGTTGATTAGTGTGCATTGTCCCTGAAAAATAAATAAATAAATGGTGGACAGTGTGGGAGGCGGAGGCTGTGGGGGGATGCAGGGTTGGAGAGGGCTTGGGATCACAGTGCTGTCAGAGGTAACTTCAGAACCCACAGCCTTGTTTCCAATGTAACCTGCAAAGACCCCAAACTAGCCATATCCCAGGACGCGCAATATCGGTAAAATTAACTCAAACACGTCATGCTGTAACTTCTTTGGTGTTTGACACAAAAGGATAACTCCTGTTTCTAATTGTCCATGACTGAGCCAGTGTTTCCCATGAATTACCTACAGTCTACGTAGGGCCGCCACATTTTCAATAAGAACCGTATATATTCTTACACTTATTAACGGGTGGATTCCGCCGTATCAGCCCGGGGGAGTCAACTCTGCAGGTGAGAAATGACCACTCTGTGTGGGAGAAGTCCTGGATGGCTCTCGTCGTGGACATTTCCTCTATGTGGGCCGCAACCAGCTCTTGTCGGTCGAGTTTGAAAGGGCCGAGGTGGAGCTTCACAGCCGCTTTTAATGGCTAATGTTGGCAAAAGTTAAGTTAGCTAACAATAGCCAACTTAACATCGCAGCAACATCACAGTGTAATTGACATTACTGAATCAGCATTCACTTAATCTGATTGCTGCTGGTGGGATGTCTTTCCTTTAGATGACTGTGATAGTGATAATCAGGAAAGGGGACGACATGCAGGAAAGGGGACGACATGCAGCAAAGGGCCATGGGTCTGATTGGAACATGGGCCACTGCAGTAAGAACTCGGTACATGGGGCGTCACGGGAACTGATATCTAACTGTTTATTCTAGGAAGTTGGTTTATGATAACAAGGTGATTTGGCATTAATCATTTTTTGTGGTATATCTCTATATTATGTATTTTCCCTTTTACTGTGTTGTTCTGTCCTTGTTTGACCTGCCAAGGGACTGCAGATGCAAATTAGCTTAAGCTATAATCTGGTACAGTGCATCGAATGGAGACATTTATGTTTAAACTGTACATGGTCCCTTTTATATAAATGAAATAAAAAATAAAAATAAAAAAGAAATCTGAAACGGACCCAAAATTTTCCTGAAACTTAATCTGTGACATGTAAACTGTGCTAGCTATCAAAATGTCCCTTTGGTTCAACAAAGTGCAGCATTTTGTCTACGTTTTAAACTTTGAATCATGTTTCTACGTTAAAGTATGGCTCGTCAATATGGGCCCAAAGTTAAGTGGTTTTTTAGCTCTCTTCACGCCGCAACCCCATTCTAGTGACTGGAGAAATTTTGCTCCGTTTTCTGGGATTTTCAGGAAAACCGCTCTGCGAATCTCTGAGAAAAATAGATGGCACACTATTCCCGATCGGGCCGCACATTTTGATGTATTTTCACGGCGCTGTTGGCAACGCTGTGTGAGGAGAAGCGCGTCAAACTTTTGGATAAAGATTATTCAGTGTGGCTTTGAAGCACAAAGGCAGTAAAACTGCCTGTGCCAAAGCACACTGACTGTAATCCTGCGGCCTTAATCATAATCAGGTTTATCCAAAAGTTTGGCACGCTTCTCCTCACACAGCGTTGCCATAAAATGTGCAATGCTTCTCCGACGCTGTTAGCCAGGAATACCGTTCGTAGTTGCTGGACTGAAAGTGCCGCACAAATCTGATGTCCAGCTTTTCTTGAAATTTCCTTCTCGAGAAATCCGTTTCTCCTCCTTCAGCCATTGAGTGTTAAAAAACAAAGCTAGGTGAAACAAAAACAAAGCTACACCAAGCAAAATGCTAAAAATGTCATAACTTCTTACATATCTTTCAACTTGAACTCTTACTACTACTACTAAGTTCAGCTAGCTAGCTTCAGTTTCACAACAGTCATGCTAGCCCACTAACCAATCACGGCGAACATTATTGCTGAGCTGCACATTAATGCTGACGTACTCTGCTAGGCCACCCAGAAAGATCTGGCACGTCAAAGAATACGCCCAACATGTCAAACTAAAGATCTGATTGGTTGAACACTATGACAATCAACAACATGACAGTCCCCATTCACTTAAACTGCATATGGATGCACTGCAGGCCTCTGTCTCTCTTCTCACCGAGAGACACAGAGTTGAGATCTGATTGGATAAAAGCTCTACTTAAAACAAGCTGCACTGGAAGCAGACAACTGAGGAAGACAGTAGCTGTGCAATGAGAAAATAAGACAATGGGGAAAAGAAATGATAATACATGTAGTGTATTTATAAAAAATTATTCAATTATAAAATAGCTAGAATTTTGTGATTCTGTCTAGGCCAGCAGAGAAGGCCACCACTGATACAAACATCGTTTTATTTTTACTTAAATTACGCAAACAAACCGGACGAGAAAAACTGTGTCAAGCTAGTGAAGCTAATGTGGAAAACGTATTATGAGAAGGTGAGATTCCGACACACGCAGAGCCTACAGAGCAGCAGAAGACAGCACCGAGTTAGAATAAATCGCCACATCAACATGACAAGAAGAGGGCGGAAATAAACAAACCAGCAAAGCGGGGAGAGCCTAATGTTAGGGGCTTCTTTTGTATTGAGAGAAATTACAGGAGCGTTTGATTTGCGCCGAGGTGCCATCCTGAACATATGGCGTTTTAATTCTTGCCGGTCTCATCTGGATAACTCGGGGGCCCCGGTGAATCTTGCTCCACCATCAGGGAAATACGGGCACAGGCAGAATGCTTAACAGCAAAAGGGCTCCAATTTCCCACCTTAATGGACATTCTCATCCCATTTGCCTCCTCGCTTCTTCCTCTCTTTTTCTTTTCTTTTCTTAAATCCAGGCCTTTGTTTGGTTTTCATTTTTTTCAGCCCCTTTTTTCTCTCCTCCGGTCCTCCCCGCTTCCCTTATTTGCATTGATTTCCCCACTAAGAGGAAGAGTGGGCTCACAGGAAAAATAGGCCTCCATCACGCTCACACACACACACCTGACACACAGCAGAAGACTAGCAGTGTGCAGAATGTTTGTGGCTGTTCTTTTTTTTTTTTTTTAATCGTCTGATGCCTTTAGTGTGGGGTGACAGCTCTAGACGAGTGACTAATAAGTCCAGGCCTGGTGCTGTCCTGCTGGGCTGAGTAGTCTCTTTATACACACACACACACACACACACACACACACACACACACACACACACACACACACACACACACACACACACACACACACACACACACACACACACACACACACACACACACACACACACACACACACACACACATATATATATATAGATACAAAAAGAGGGCCCAGACCGTGGGCTTGGCTTCCTATCCCATGTACACACAGTTTCTCACACGCACACACACAGGCCCCTAATCATCCTGGTGTCTAGCACTCCGCTGGCGATCACCACTCCGCCACACTGCCATCATGGGCCAATTAAGTGGCCATATATCTGTCTAACAGTCTCCTCTGGCTGAATGGACAGTGGTGGAGTAGCAGTAGTAAGCCGCTGCATGAGCCCACCCGCGGCTAGCAGTCAATTTGTAGCTTAAAGCCTAGTTGCCACAACACTCCTGCATTATTAGGACTAGTAGCACTATTGAGAATTCTTCTATTTGTGTGAGTATGTGCGAGGAAGAGAGAGCTAGAGGGAGTGCTTAGAAGGGAGGGTTGTCCACTCTTTTGTGTGCCCAAGCATGCTTCTGTCTGGGGGGGTTGCCTTTATGCTATAGTGTGTGTCTGTGTGAGTGTATATTTATCCAAAATCGTGCATGTGTCTGAATGACTATGAATGCATGTATATGTATATTTGTGTGTGTTTATTGCTTTACTTGTATAGTATAGTATTTACTTTACATGAGTGCGCAGCTCCACCAAGTGTGTAATTTGTCCGCGTGTCCATTTGCTCCTTTCTTGTCCTTGTTGTCCGCATGTGTACACATGAACTAAACCTCATAAGTCATAAACAAACATCCACCGGGCTCCTTTTGGGAATGACCCAGTTGTTGAATCGGGCCGCCCTGCTGTCACCTCACAAATGGGGAGGGAGACAGCCACGTTTTGTTCACAGCCCATCCGGTCTAGTCGAAACTCCGTCGTGTCTGGCACCAATGTCGGAGGACCCAGTGGTGTGCAAATGGCGGCTAATGGTGCATTCAAGTGAACATCATGAGGTACTTTTCAAGAGGTTGGAAGTCAAAATAACCCTGGGGGTCCTAGACAACAGTGGCACACTAGTAATATTGGCTTCTGGTCCTACTCACTAAGACTTATATATGTATATATTTTATTCTAACTTGAGCCTCCAATATGGACTCAGATGGAGTTTACCGATACAAAGGTCTCATATCAAAGCAGAACTAAAAGAAATGCATGACTGTAGAATAACATCTAAAGGTGTGTTCTGTTTGTCTATTCCAAAAGTCCTCCAACCTCTACAACAAAATATGATGTTCGTACTTGACCTACAGCATTTTCTGATGTGAGGTCAAAACCAGCAGGATGACTCTGCATGTCAGTGCCTTCAAAAACCATTACAGAACTATTAGTATTCGGGTTTTCTGATCTGCAACTGATATGATTCTGGTTTGGTTAGTTTTAAAAATGGAAATCGCTTTAAGGTTTGGAAAAGACAAGCGGCATTGAAAAATCCCGAATCATTGTTGACGATTACTTTCTGTTTCTTCACTGATCGATACATCAACAGATTGCTAAGAAACAGCCATGCCATTGAGAAAAGAAACAAAACAAGAGTCCACTGAAAGAGATGGAACAGAGATGAAAAAACAAGAGAGAAGGAAATGAGGTATAAAGCTTGGAGTGCTCTAGAAGTGATTTTTCTAATTTAGCAGCTGATATAAATCTAAATGAAGTCACATCAGGAGTCGGCGGACGGACACCAGACGGTCACTCTGGGACTCTGCATCCGATTCTCTTCTCTTTCAATGAAACCCTCCCTATACCTCATCTTGGAGACAGTGTTTGAGGCTTCTGAGTGGGTAACCTCAGCAGCACCACACGCAGCGGGGACCAACAGAGGTATTACTGTGTTTAGTATTGCTTTTTGGGTTGGGCGAGGGAGTGGGATGGGGTGATGGAGAGAAAAGGGAAGGAGGTGCAGGAGGTTAGCGAGCCTATCTGGGCTCGCTGACAAACACCGTCAGACTCGTATTCCCATCTGGGGCTCAACAGATCGGGACGCAACGCAGCAGGTTGTCTCGGTTCTAGTGTCCACAGATGACTAAGTGCAGCATGAACACAGTGTGAATACTGTGTGTGTCTGTAAATCGTTTCTATTCATTAAGTCAAAGAGTCAACCATGAATATAAATGTATACATATATTTCAGATTAAGTATGGAGTTAATATGGAGTTGTGTAAACAATGGTATACAGCAAATACAGCACTTGTGATATATATATTACTCATATACCTAAAATATTTCAAAATGTATCGTCTAATTTTCATGCAGATTTTGTATCTTTTTCAACAGATTTTGAAAAATGAATTGGTGAATCTTATTTTGAGAAATTTATAGAATAAATGATAACAGTTCAACACAGTTGCTATTCCATCTGGGCACATACCTGCTCCCCTCAATTTGATGTAATAATGCTCAGTTTCATGGGCGTATGAGCTGTCAGTTTGGGTACTATGTTTGCCCAATTTCGCGATGTTGTCCTGCTGCTTTCATGCTTGGTAAAACTCTCAGCTGCTCAGGGTCTTGAAAGTCTAATCTTGATCAGGTACCATCCCTTCCGAATAACGCGCATGGGAGGCACGAAAGCATCTTCTTTGGCAAACTAGCAGCTCGCCAATTTCTTCCCGCAGAACCCCCAGAATCTGAAAGGTTTTGACCTGTTTGGGCATTTAGGAGTTTAATGTCAAGTTTCTCAAATGAAAGCTGATGAAAGCAACTTCTGCCAACTACAAGTAAATAATCACAGCAGTTCTTGGCAGATAGCCGATCAAATTGGAGTGGTGCAACAGAAATCAGATGGCACATGGCAGCAGATATATGGCATCTACTTTCCTTGTCAACGGATTTGGATATATTGTGATTTTCCCACACTTGCCGCTGCGAGCATAGGGCTATCCCCACATAGCGTCCTCCCTAGCCCTTTAACCCTCCTGTTATGTTGCGGGTCAAATTGACCCGTTTCAAAGTTTGAAAATCTAGAAAAAACATTTGTCTCACAGCTATATGTATTTCTTCAATATTCAGTACCAACTACTTTTTTTGTCATTTGCCAGAAGGTGGGATTTTGCCCCTTGGCCTGTAGCCTTTAGCTTTAGAGTAAAGCTATTTATTGTCTGTGTGTGTGCATGGCTTCCATGCTCTGGGACCCCAGTCAACAAGCAAGGTGCAAGGTTGCAGCTCCTTGAACTGAGTGGTCATTCATCACAGGGAGAGCTCCACATAACTCCAGCCTTCACCAGCAGGTCAGCAGCCAACTGTTTCCTGACAGGCTGCCAAAACATTTAAGCATCACCTCCCACAGCACTGGACCAGGTCGTCCGGGTGTAGCGGTGGATGAGCGGTGATCCCGATGGAGGGTATAACCTGGGCAAAAGGTGACCTCTGATCCACCTTTAATCCCCTGAAACCAGGCGATTTCCATCACCGATCCGTCCGACCTGTAGGTCCAAGGGCATTCTGATTCACTCTTCTTCAGTGTGGGTGCAGATGCCTACGATCCCTCACACCATTGCATCTGTACTCCTACCTCAGCCCCTCCCACCTCTGCCACATCGGATTACTTTCAACCTCGACGTACAACCCCCTACGACTTCCAAGCACCCCATCCCCCCCACCCACCCCAAAGTCCCCTGTCTCAATCTGAAGAGGAGGAGGAGCAGCAGGAGGGGGGGCGAAGGAGAATAGAGGGAAAGGGATTGATGAAGAACCCTTTTGATACACTGCTGCAGGCAAAGGAAGGAACAATTTATTGAACCTTGATGAGAATCATATCAAGGGGCACGTTCATTTGCAGGAATGAAACTGCTGCATACGTCGGGGAATAAGGAGTCCTGTACATATGTATGATCTGTACTAGTCTGTGATTCAGAATTAAAGGGAGGCACAGGGGAACAGCCACATTTCCATGTTTTTTTTCTTCTTTGTAACCTCTTCTGACATGCCCTCTGATCTGATAGTAAAAGTTTAGGCCATGTAGGTATGAATAAGTAAAGAGAACACACTTTTAAACAATTAACCTCATCCGGTCTATATTTCTATGCATAAATATCATCTAACTTTAAGCTGACACTAAAGATGGCAGTAGTCCTATGAAACAAAATAACTCAAATCTTAATGCAGTCAGGTGCTGGGCTAATCAAATAACTGAAAATTAAGAAGGGACACACCAAAACAAGATTAAAGGTACATTCAGACAATTAGAGGTTGAGGACCTCACCTCCGTTGTTTCCAATGAGCTGCTGAGGTCGGCCATTTGAACGGGTGGATAGTTGCGCTCATAGACTATATTTAAGAAGTGGACACAATCATCGTGACGTCACCCATTGGTTTGTGGATGGCCGTTTTGAAGCCTCGAGTTCGGCGATTTTACTGTTGCCATCTTAGACTATATCCGTCACTATGTTGTTTTTTTTTCGCAACCAATGAACAGAAGTGACCATATTTGGAATGTGGAGGAGTAACGTAGAGACACCTTATAAGTCTGTGGTAGCAGCAGAGACCTGTCAATCACAGTAAGCCAGTCATAAAACATACTCCCGTTTATTCTGTTTGACGCGCTCGTTGTGGCGCACCAAAGTTCTAATGATTTCAACTTTGACCTTGGTTGCCGCTGATCTTCCAAAAGTCAACATAACAGCCGCATGTTGCATAGACACTTTTTTGACAGTGTATACCTGCACTGAATTGCGCCTATATGAGTTTCTGCACTACAGGGTTTTCGCTGCACAAGTTGTTAACTGGGCGGCCGTGGCTCAGAGGTGGAGCGGGTCGTCCGAGCCGTCGGATCGGTGGTCCGATCCCCGGCTCCTCCAGTCCATGACAATGCACTTGGGCAAGACGCTTAACTCCAAATTTCTCCCGAAGTTTTTGCCTTCGGTGTATGTGTGGTGTTAGATAGTACTGACGGGCAGGTGGCACTTTGCAAGGTAGCCCCTGTCATCAGTGTGTGAATGGGTAAATTACATGTAGTGTTAAAGCGCTTTGAGTGCTTGGAAGTCCATTTACCATTTACCCCCGCGGCCAAGTGTCATTGCTTAGCATCATATAGGTAGACCATGTACCCTGAGAACCATGACAAAAACACGTGAATTGATGTTGTGTTTCGTTCTGTGATATCTTTGCATGTGGTAAAATGTTTGCCTGTAGTAGTAACATCATACAAGGAGATATAGGACTATCCGTTTACACATCATGATTTCACAGCCCACAAACAAAGAGTAATTCATTTTACACTGGTTTCACAGCACGCCTTTGATGTGAAGTATGACAGGTTGACAGAATCAAGACCATTCCATCAGACCGCTGGTGCGGTCAGATTATGTGTGTGTGTGCAAGCATGCATGTGTGTGCATGAGAGACAGGATTGGGTATACAGGATGCCATCTGGCAGTGGTGCCTCACACCCAGCGCTACTCGTCCCTGTGTGTCGGATCACAACCGCAGGATCATGGATCCAGATCACTGCACACACCAAACATTGGCAAAAATAAACACGCATACACATCACATACACCACCAACACACAGATGCTTTGAGAGAACACGCTAATTGCAGTTTGTGCTTGTCAATCAACATTTTTTTTCTTCTGCCTGGATCGTCTCATTATCTTTTTTTTCCTACATGGAGTCCATGGTTGAAAACCATGTGTTCAACTTTCCCCTAAAAAAAACAATAAAAAGAAAAAGAAAATGTGTCACCAATGACATGGAGTGTAAACGCGCTTTGAGTGGTCGGAAGACTAGAAAAGCTCTGTACAAGTACAGTCCATTTGCCGTTTGGTCTTGTCAGAGGGTTTTACTCAAAATACATATGTATGTTGAATTATTTATGGTAGTAATCATTCCTCCTGATGGCGCCACAGCTTAAATTGTAGGAAATATAATGTTTTCTGTGCTCACGTAGGAGACAACTGGCTGTGTGACCTCTGAACCGGTACAAAATAAACCAAAACAAAGAACAGCTGAGGGACCGCATGAGGCTATGCTAAACTAGCTTGACGGGAAAACAGCAGCTGCAACACTCATTCTGCTACACACTCGAGGGCCATTCAGATATTAGATGTAAAAAAACAAACGCAGTCGACTTACCAAATGCTGTTCACTTAAAGACAAACTCCATCCTCCTTTCTTTGTTGACAAAGAGTTTAATCCCAACTCACAAATCAGTTTCTCCTTCTTCAGCCATTGAGTGTTAAAAAAACAAAGGTAGGTAAAAAATAATAATCTACACCAAGCAAAATGCAAAACATTTAATAATTTCTTCCATATCTTTCAATTTGAACTTAATTTGAATTTAAGCTTTGCTGGCTACTTTAAGTTCCGTTTCACGGATAGTCATGTGCTCGCCCACTGACCAATCACAGCGCACGCTGCACCTCACTGCAGAGCTGCACCTGGACACTGAGCTGCACGTAATGCTGACGTACTTGTAGGCCAGCTAGCAGTTCTGACATGTCAAAGAATACGCCCAACATGTCAAACTAAAGATCTGATTGGTTGAACACTGACAATCAACAATATTGTCCCCATTCACTTAAAGTGCAAAGGGATTCACTTGAGAGTCTGCAGGCCTCGGGCCTCTGTTCTTACCCAGAGACACAGAGGTGAGATCTGATTGGATAAAAGCTCGACTTAAAACAAGCTGCACTGGAAGCAATTTCCCCACTGTGGGACTAATAAAGGATTATTTTATTTTATCTAATATAATCCCTTTTTTGTACAAAAAGAGAGCCTTCACTTATCCAAGTCTGATGTACAGACAATAAAAAGCAGAAGATAAAAGATTCCTTGTCTTCAGTAATATGATTCAAATTGCATTGCAGATTGCGCCAACTGCCTAGTGCTTGTCAAGTCAAACAGGGATTTTCTTTTATGTAGATAGAAACAATATAAATAACAAAGGAATTTAAACTAATGGTAAATAAAATAATAAATGAAGCCGTTAGTAAAGTAATTGATACTGACTGAGTGTTCAGAGGGAAAGCAGGGTGGAACCAATCTGCCTGCAGGTGTATATAACCAGAGACGCAGTAACACGCTGTGTCGCAGAAAATACGGTCTGAAAATTGGACAAGCACCGTATCGTCGGGGATCGTATAGTGTGGAGATCTGCGGACGTCGCTGCATGACTGATGGGTCTGAAAGGTCTGGAGAGGCAGCCGGTAAGGGAGCTGACACTGTGCACACAACTGAGACTTTGGAGCTGATGTGAAGATCACTACCGTCACTAGTTGGCTAGCATTAGCATTAGCATCACGTAGCAATCTGATCTTCACAAATGCATACACCGATAACACTTTGTTTTGTAATGCCGTTGTTTAATGAGTGATTGTCCGAAATAGTTTGCGGTTAAATTGTTCACTGATGGTATTGTAAATACACATGATATAGCATTAACTGTATTTATTAATATCAGGGCATTTTTAGATTATAGGATGTGGCACTGGTGCTTTATTTAATCAAGCCATCATGAAAGCTTTGCCCGTGTAAATTAATTTGTATATTTAATATGGGTTCGGTTTCTTTTCTATTTAAAGATTTTTTACCTGAGTGAGCAGAGTGTGCTAAAAGAACTAAGTGATCGAAGCTGAACTGAGAAGAGTTAAAAGAGCTAAACTGAACTAAGTCAGCTGAACTGAACCTACCAAAATAAAAGGAGGAAAAAGAAAAAGTTTGTTTTTGAGTGGAATCCAGTTGGGACCCTTCAGGTGGGGAAAGTGCAGACATTAAGAACTTAACTTACAGTTTTTCTCAATTGCTAAAACACTAAAACCCATTGGCTGAACAAAGTTCTCAGTTGCCTGAACTCATTTAGCTAATTGTGCAGTCTGTTGTCAATACCTTAAACTATTTCACATGGTAAAACACAATTTGCAGATCTCACTTAGACTTTTCAGCAAAACTCTAAACACATTCTCAGTCTCAAAACACATTCTGCACTCTAATGCACATGTCATCCACACTGGTAAACACAAGTGGCAACAATCAAATACAAATAGAGAACACATGTCATTGATTCAACACAATCACTCAAAATTGATTTCACTTGTATCAAATGATGTGACACAACCAATATAAGCCAGTTTAGAGAGCAAACAGGTGGTTGAAGGTGGGAAGGAGAAAGTCTGAGAATGGATAGAAGAAACAATGTGAGAGGACATCGTGCTTTCTATTTGTTTCAGCAACAGCACTGACTGCTCAATAGATTTTGACTGGTTGCAGGTTCATATCAACAAAGAACAAGAATTACAGTATCACAGAGACAAAGGACACGTTTGTGAGCTGCAGGGTACAGTACTGTAAAAATAGGGGTACAAGGAGGAGGAAGAACAAAAGAAATTGCAAAGAGCAAAGCACAGTAGTCATTTCTGATCAATTTTGAGTTACTGTAATAGAACATGTTTTCGTTCATATGAAATTTGTTTTGAGATTAAAATCGACTTCTCCCTGAGAACTATATGTTTTGAACAATGTATTTTCTATTTATTGGTGTATTGTTTACTGACTGCTTGATAGTGTATTATTTTGATCACTTTGTTTATGATTTGAGAGCAGTGTTTGATTTTGAGCACAGGTAAAACTGTTTTGAGGCGAAAGTTTCATTTTGCAAGAGGATTCAGAGGTTTTGTAAATAGTGCTTGAAGATGAGGTTTTGTGTTTACAGTTTTGAGAGAATGGGTGACCGTTTCAAAAAAAACTAACAGTTAAACGGATGACTTGATAAAGAGAAATCGGAAGAACTACAGAGACTCAAAGAAGGTAAGTCTAGTTATTGTGGTTTTATCTTAATAAAGTTTATTAATGACTTCAAAAACAACATGCTCCAATTTTCAAGATTTAAAGAAGTGTTTGTGCCTTTAACAATCCCTCAGGTGACTTTTTCTGTATCAAATAGTTTCCTCACTAATAACGTCATATGGGCATAGGTGGACTCTGTCCCAGGTCGGCTTAGTTATGTAATGTTCTTACTTCCAAACTGAGTTTTTTTAGGTAAATTAAGTGTTTAACTCATTGGTTGGGATGCAACAGTGTGGCTAATAAGGCGATGTCATACCTGTAACGCTGTTACAGAGTATTAGTCGTGTTAGTAATCCAAAAATGCCACCTTCTCGTCTTGGTGTTTCTTTAGTCTGGTCATTTGAAATACTTATGGCAATTATCCATATTTCTTTTTCCAGGGCTGCTCTGGAAACAAGAATAATGCTATATAAAGAACAACGCTGAAATGAAGATACTGTGTGTGCATATTGCTATAATCCAGCGCCAGCATCATCAAACACTGAACGCCTCAACCTCATACATTTCAACTATTTGAACCTAACCTGCGGGCTGCCCTTGAAGCCGAAGTGACGTCACGTTGTCGTTGAACTTTGGTAATATTTGAATTCTCTAAAAAAAATGTGACAAGAAATGGCATCAGGAAACGACCCCGGTAAGAGTTTATTTATTTAGTAATAACTTCAATTAACGTAAATTAAACAAGCTAACAGTTAGCTAGAAAAACGTCTGTTTAACATTAGCCGCTAGCATAAATGCTGCTAACTCAATGGCGGCCGCTTTGCTCGTCTTTTAGCTGGCAATGTTGTATTGATGTCCTCTGGTGGTTCTCCTCCTCACCTCTCAAACTCCTCTGCCCGCGAGCACACACATACAATTCTCTCTCTGGATAGAGACAATGGCGTTTCTCGTGGCGCTATTTTGTGCATTTGTGGGGGATTTGGGAGCAAGCGATCGTATCTGGGTGAGTAGATCAAAAAACATGTTCTGCCCGTCGGACATTGCTAATGGAGGCACTTGCTTCAGGGCAGTAGTACAATCCGTACAAACCCCGAAACCGTTTGCTCAGGACACACACTTTTGAAGGAGTATGCTCTGAGACCTACCCCGCCTTCTGGCTTTAAATAACTACTTTGCGTGCTGTGAGAGGACTAGTTCGGACTTCAGTTACGAAATGTCAAAGGAAATGCCATGTCATGTTGCCAAACAGATGTGGTTGATTGTTTTATTATTGCTGATATTTGGTAATGTGCAGCCTAACCCTGGCCCTGAGCTGCAGTGTATTCAGATGCCAGCTGATTTGATATCCTTGCCTGGTCTACATATTATTCATTCAAATGTGCGAAGCTTGTTACCAAAAATGGACATGATTAGAATATGGGTCAAATTAATAGATGCCGACATCATTGCCATATCCTAAACTTGGCTGACAAAATCAGTTGTTGATGATGACATTAACATGGATGGTTACAATGTTTATCGTGCTGACAGGGCAAAGCAAGGTGGCGGGAGCTGCCTGTTATGTGAAATCAAAATTTCTTGTCAAGGTGGTCCTGTCTGAATTGATTTGCAAGCATTTAGAATTTCTGGCAGTGGATGTTGAAATTTCTAAGGGCCTTTGTATGACCTTTGTTGGGTGTTAGAGGCATCCATCCACTTCAAACGAGGCATTACAGTCACTGATACACCTTCTATCAAGACTAAATTATGGTGAAATTGTTTTAGCTGGAGATCTTAACTGGGACTGGCTTCAGCCTGTGTCTAATGATTTTAAATCTTTGTGATTCTATCAATCTTACCCAGTTAATAAATTCGCCCACTCGTCCAAATCTTAAGTGCTCTGAGAAGTCCACATTAATTGACTTGATTTTAACGAGTGTTCCTCATAAATTCTCAGCTGTTGGTGTTTTCTGTAATGACCTAAGTGATCATTGTGTTGTTGCTGCAAACAGGAACACTAAAGTCCTTAACTTAAAACCACGTAACATTTTAATGAACAAGGGTTTTATCATGATTTGTTTAAATTGGAGGAGGATAGAGCTGATCCCTGACGTGGAAACAGCCTGGTCTTTTTTTAATGATGGATTTACACAAATCATAGATACACACACACATTCCTTTCAGGAGATACAGAGTACACGGACGTGATAATCCCTGGTTCTCCTCTGATCTAGCAGACAGTATTCATGAGCGTAACCTGGCTTGGGCTACAGCAAGAACAGGTTCTGCTACTGACTTTTTACAAACACTTTCATATCTTCTGGCTCTCTGTTTGACGCTAGTTGTCCAAGCTCTGTGAAACCCTATACTGGTGTTCCAGGTTATACTGGTCAGCCTTTTAATTTGACCCCATTTCCTGTGCAGGAAGTTCATAAAGCCCTAAAAAAAAACTTAGATCACAGGAAACCTTCAGGGCCTGACTGTATAGACCCTTACTTTTTGAAATTGGCTGCTGACTTTGTTCCAGAGCCACTTGCATATCTTTTTAATCTTTAATCTTAAAGTTTTATTTTAAATGCGTCTAAGTGCTAATAACTTGCTACCTTCATTAAATATACCAAATATAATAAATTGAGACATTCAGAAATCAATGGGTTCTAATGTTAAATCACGATTCTCCTCCAATATCTAAGGTTTGTTGCAGGAGTATGGTTCGCAATAAGAAGAAAAAAAATCTAATTATTTCAGAAGACTGACAGACATAATTGGACAGATGGTTTTCCTCATGGAGGTAAACGACCTAAAAGTAGTTTAACAGAACTTGTATACTGATTCAAGGGTTTCTCCTTTTAATCTCTTTGCTAGCTGTGGTGCGATGTGTAGCCCTGTCGAAACAAATTCACAATCCTTAATGCAGATTGTGCTAGAGTCAAAATAACAAGGCTCTCTGGTGAACAGCTCCCAATTGCTCCGCCAACACACACACACACACACACACTTGGTTTTCACAGGAAGTTGGTCTTGTTTACTGGAACAGGTGTGAGACAGCCAGACATCTAACCAAACTAACGCAATATCTTTGATTGCAGGGATATTTTTAACTTTTTTATCCCTGCTGGATATTCACTTTTTTTCTATTGGCATTAAACCAACTCTTAACTCTATTAAGTGAGTTGACAAAGCATGCTTTTGAAAAGCACTTTAATACTTAAACATCTGTATAATAGCTGCATAGAGACGTCTTTCACTTCAAGGCCGGCTGCTTTTCACGTGTAAATATATGGACGCACTGAGCAGCACCTTGTGAAGATTGACTGTGCTGTTCTGCTTCTCACTTAATCATTGTGTCACACTGGTTGTGTGTGTGTGGTCAGTGTTGCTGGACCATTTTTTTCTTGGACAGTCTATGCACATGTGCTTTTTTTCATTGGAATTTCTGTTCGGACTTTAACTACTTTTATAATTCAATGATTCTTCCTTTTTGGTCACTTGTCATTTATTTGGTGTTCTTCCTTCTTTCTGTTCATCCAATTTTCCTTTTCCATCCTTGCTTATTGCTGAATTTCATTTTCAATCCCCCTTAAAAATAACAGGCTGTTTTGATTTCAATTTATATTTGACAAAACAAAAAAAGGTGCTGTGACAGAAGGGCCTAAAGGTGTTTTCAGAGTTGGTACCCCTCAAACAGCTTGATGTGTAACCTTTGCCGTGGTAAAATCCATAAAACCACATTCGTATACGGTATGCTGTTAATCTCTTCATTCTAGAGTGCATACCTTAAATTATTTGCAGAACAGCCTCTTCACGGCAGCCTGCTGCTCGAGGCTTTGTAAACATTACACACATCAAGAAATTAGCGTCAAGCACGGCGGTGGGATGCAGAATCAATTTGGGCTTCTTCAAAAGCCCCACTTGAAGCTGGACGAGACTGAGCGGAGATGCTAATCGCCCAAAAGGGTCCGGGTGTAATGCCTTCTCTCCCATTCAGCACGCCTGCCTCTGAAGCTGCAGTCTTAATTATCACCATAGGACATACATTACCAGACCAAACGCAAATGTCATCAAAACGACAATGGGCTCGCAGTTGCAGTTATCGGCGTGCGTTAATTGATCTTATCGTAATCACATTATCGAGTTCAAATAAAGGTGCTTTAATTAGCAGCCCTTGCCGTTCATGAATATCCACTGAGGAGTAGGGGAACATTTGTGCTACACTGTTGCCGTTACTGTACGGTAAGCAGAACAGCTTATCATAATGCCTTATGATAAGCTGTATGTGTGGTGGTATTGTTTTGGAAATTCTACAGAACCCTGGACAGGATGAGGGAAAAATATTCAAAGTAATAATCAAACGTTTGCGAGATCTCATTGAGGTCGATGTACTTTTGTAAAATGAAAATGAGTGACACGGGGTGCTTCTCAAGTCTCTTAACTGCATCCCCGTTTGCCTCACTTGCGTCCTTTCCTTGTGTCTTAGTCCCTCCCACCAGGGATGCATGGAGGAAACCATGCAAGGAGAGAGGAAACGGAGATATGTTTTAAGAGACGTGAAGCGTCATGTGAAGCGACGTCTGTTTCTGATGACTGAGGATCAGCTGTCAGACGGCTTTAACAGCTGGAGAGACTTTTGATAAATTTGTCTGTTCACATGATCACTGTACTTAATAACAGTAACTAATAAAGACACAGTGATCACCACTGTAGAGGTGTTTCTCTCTGTAGTCTGTTAACAAACTGTGTCCTGTTTATAAGCGCAGGATCGATTTCTACCGGCTGAATGCGAGAGTCTTCATGAATTATTTGCATCTGTACGTTTTGAAATTGTGACTGGCATCATTATTAAATAACCCAGAATATGATTATTGTTTCTCTTAAATGATAAAACTCAAACACTCAGGAATGATGTAAAAAGTGTTTAGTCTCTCCAGCGCTCTCTGACTTTAATTGTTTCCATAATAAAGTTATTGAGGGAAACATCAGATCATGAAAACACAAATCTTTCTAATAAATGTAGAAAGTTGTTTGTGGTCCTTTTGTTGTTCAGACTACAATGAACATTTATTTAAACCAGATGTTGAATCAGAAACCTAATCAAATATAAACTAGAGTTTATTCTGTGATCCGTCTTCACTCTGGTGTTAAACTCAGTCAGTCCGATCGGCTGCAGCGTCCAATCACATGACTGATGAACAATGAAGGGGCGTGTCGGCCGTTAAAAGTCTGGAAGTGTTCTCGGGGGTCCTCTCTCATGGCTCCTCCGAGGTCCCTCCTCCATCCTCGCTCCTCAGAGCTATGTTAGAGCTTTGGGAGCTTTTCAATATGGCAGAACAACTTCCGGTTCAAGCGAGGAGCGAGGAAACGACAATTAAGAGACTTGAGAAGCACCCATAGAGATGCCGTATACGTGTCTGGTAGCTGCAGAGACCTGCCAATCACAGTAGCCCCGCCCTAAAGCATTGTCTGTTTGACTCTAAATGAACATCATGCTGTATTGAAGAAGACTTGAAACTAGAGATTGAGACCATAAACTCATGTTTACGATGTTTACTAAGGTAATAAATCAAGAGAGAAGTAGTCATTTTCTCATAGACTTCTATACAACCAGAGGAGTCGCCCCCTGGTGGACACTAGAGAGAATGCAAGGTTTAAGACAGTGAAGTAAAGGCAGTGCGACTTCCACACTGCAGTCACTCGGCACGACCGGAGGATCAAAGCAAAGGATCCTCAAACTGTCAAACGACATAGCTTCACCCTGCCTCCTTGAATGAGCTGCAGAGCTGCAGGTAAACGATGACTGGGCGAGAGAGAGGGCACAGTGTTATTGTGATTATAGATGGAAATGTTGGCGCGACCTCAGCAGCAGAGCAACCGCAGAGCATCTCGACATTCACTGGTCAAAAACTTGTTACTCCATTTGAGTTTGACTTTTGTAAAATATTGACAATAGAAATTCCACATATCTGACAATAAATAGAGACGCAGTGTTAAACTTACATTTCCTGAAAAGTAAGATTTGACGTGCAAGGTTTCTGTAAAACAGTGACAATACGTGTCCTTTAAAAATCTGTAAAGCCAAAATGTTTTGACCTCCTTTGGTGTCAGTCATGCGCAACAAACTCTCTGGGGCGGATTTGTGCGCCACACTTTGACGTGCACATTCACAGTCCTGGAAATGATGGCTATATTAGTTTGTTCGCTCCCCTTTCAGTATCACAGGATTTCCAATGAATTCTTCAGAGACTGCATTAAGAACGCACACTGAAGTTAATAAAAGTCTAATCAAAATAACTTCCAAAGCTTTGGCTTGTTTTCACTTTCTAAATGAGATCAAAGCAAGAGTCGAAAGCATTTAAGAATTACTGAGATCTGGAAGACACAAAACAATAATAAGAAAAGAGAAAAATGAAAGGACAGGACAGGCAACAAACAAATAAAATAACGAGAAGAAGAAAAAATACAGCAAAGGAGGAGGGATAGGACGATCCGCCAGGGACATTTTTCCTTTATTGTCTCTTCTTTCATCTTGTGTAGTTTAGTTTGTCTTGTTTATTTCTCCATTTGAGAGATTTGGTTTCTCATGTGTTGTACAAAGGGGCGGGATCGGGGGTGGGGGGGTAGCCTTCCGGGGGGTTGACTTATTATTGTGTGTGTGAGAGCACGTGTGTGTCCTTGTTTGTGTAATTATATTCCCCATATTTCCATAGAGGAAAATGGGCTGAGCTATAATTGGCTTGACAGCATGAGTAATTGTTGATTATTCTTTTATTATTATGGTTGTCAGAATCTACACAGCTTTCTTCTAATTCCGACTTGACTTTAAGTTGTGCATCACATGCGTGAATACAGTTTTTTGTTTGTTTGTTTGTTCTCCTGCAGTGCTAGTGACAGTATGGCAAAACTCTAACTGGTGTGTACTTGCTCTTTCTGAAAGGTTCCTTCCAGTCGACAATTCAGTTTTTTTCTATTTGGCACTCAAGTCTGTTCTTGTACTTTTGAACCTGCACTATTATGGCTTGTAGTCGCAGATCAAAAGGTAGAATTACATCGCTTTTCCTATGTAGGAGCTGTTATTCAGAAAACCACCTCAGCACTTTTTCCTTCGCCGTGGTGAAGGCGTCCACCGGCGCTGCGGCCTTTTCAGAGAGGTTGGGCGCATGGGAGGAGGGAGGGACGCCGAGTCGACAGAACAGAAAGAGGGGGAGAGAATAGTCGGCGAAGAAATCAATGTCAAGCTCGGTCTTCCTTTTCACCATGCACTTGGAGAAGGGTGGGGGGTGGATATGAGGGAGGATGAGCAGCGATGGCACTCGAGGACACCTTCGGTCAATAAAGAATCAATAGGAGTGGGTGAAACTACACGCTGAGGATAAAAGAGTGGAGTAGGCCTTGGCTGCCACGTATTGTAGGGGAGGCTCTGGCATTGGCAGAAAAGGAAACATGTCCAGGGGTTACTCCGCAACACTTCACGGCCAAAAGGTTTCAGCGCTTAATTCTGCTAAGCCGCTTTCCACTAAGCAACACAGAGAGATGTGAGCCACGGAGCTTTTGTTTGTCCACCTATTTATCAAGAATGCTAATTCAATTTCCTGTTAAATGCGAAGGCACGCTCACACCCATTTAGATTCCCATCATACACTCAACAAGCTCTGGGTAAACTGTATTCTGATCTTTCTAACGACTCCACTTTCCATCAGAATCATGTGGGTTTTTTTGGGCAACGTCTCATGTACAACAACTCATTACGCCAATGTGTTTGTTGTGCTTTAAACATGATAATTCAGTCACGAAGCTATCAGCGCACCTTATTTTCTGACTTAAGAAACGCAGGGAGAACACGTCAGTCATTAAAAAACGCGTTGGGTGCGTGTAGTGACATCCTCGATGCTTTGGAAATAACGAGGTGACACGAGAGCGATAGAAAAAAAAAAAAACAGCCTCTGGAGCCCATCCTACGGAAAAAAATGCTTCTTTGTCTTGGCGAGGAGCGAAGATGACAATTAAGCAAATAAAGATATCAATTAAGTGGCATAATTGAGATTGTGTAGCTATATGAAAATGAATTTCCCAAAGGTGTCTTTCTTAATGAGTTCCAGCGGAGGTATTAAAAGGTATAGGCCTGTCACAGCCCCTATGAACAAAAAGCTACCGTAACACATACACACGGTGATACTCTTTACTCCGCCCCCCGCCTGTTTATTCTGAGGCCGTCTGTTCGCTGACTTAATCTTTGCAGAAATGCAAGAGTTGAACAGAAACTTTCTTCACCTCAGCTGTATGAAAGACTGCAATAATCACAATGAGTGAAAACTATTTAATGCGGTCAGAGAGCAGCCAGTTAGCATTCAAAGGTTGAACAGCACGTCACGTAATTAGCGGAATAGGCGATGACAGTAAAAACAACACAATTGACCCAGCCGGGTTGTAGAACACGTCGAGCTTCAATCCCTGCAGCGCACCTGTGTTTGCAACCCCTTCCCTGGGTCAGGGGTCACCGGAGCCAGCGTCAGAGCAAAAAGGGGGGATGGGGTTTCTTTGCACAGGAATATGGCCGCCAGGACCTGCGAGGGCACCGATACATATCAATTATAAATGCAAGCCTGGTCTTAGTTAATGATGTCCTCGCATAGATCTCTCTTCAGAGCAATTAATGCAATTAATGTTTGTGCACGTGTACGTGCCCCCATACGTACAATGTCAGAGCCCCCACACATGAGTGCAAGGAAGAGTATGTTGGAACAAGCACACAGACAACATACAAATACATCTCCATGCCCACATTTTTTTAATCACGATTATTTGTCTTTAAGCAAGTTCTTCTTAAACTATACCATTGGTCGGGACCCAAAACGTCTGAGGAACCTATTTCTGAGTCCCAGCGTGCCAGGAATACTTGTTTGTACAGCAAGTACCGTACTTTCCGAGCTATAGAGCGCACCGGTCTATAGGCCGCACCTGCTGATTTTCACCAGGAAAAAGAATTTGTACATAGATAAGCCGCACCGGTCTATAAGCCGCAGGTGTCCCCGTTGAACAGCAAGATGCTTTTAACAGCACTAAAGTTGTCTTCTTCTCTGAACATCATAACATGTCGCTAGCTTCTAAGCTAATTTTAACATTACGGCCAATGGGGAAATGCTAACCGCGATTAGCATTAGCGAATATAATATATATTCGTACATCTTTTCATGCAGACATACTTACAGACTAAGGTCTCTCAAGGCTACCAAACTGAAGAAGTAAAACGAAGCAGCGTGTCTTCTCATTAGAAGCAACGAGGCAATACCTGACATTTATGGAGACCGCTGTACGTGTCCGTGCTCCCATGAGCAGATGTAACAATAGCAAACAGTCTCACAGCAGTTTGTGAAATAGTCCATTGGATTCGTGTAACGGGACACAATTTGTCTATTTTAGTTTTTCAGGACATTACGTTAAAAAGCCAACAAAACCACTTCGTTAATTTAAGGAAAAACATCCCGGTCGGCTTTGGAACCACTACAATAAAAGTACAACGCGCTGTCGAACACCAGTGTTCTGGTGGAAAATCCTGTTTGTTCCCCCAATACTCGTCTTTTTGGATATTATAAAGTACGTCACTTGCTCTGTTGCTTAGTCACATGGATGCATTTAATTTGTGTGTCCACCACGAATAAGGCTACTAATTGATTTTCCATTGCCATTGTTTTCGTGCTGAGCATCACGTGTCCCTGTACATGAAACCAATAGATTGCATTGAGTATATCACAAACTGCCATGATACTGGGCTGGAATAGCTCAGGTGGGTTTCCTTGGATAAATAAATGGTCAGATCCAACTGCACTAGTGACAGCCAAATTCAACATTTTCTAGGAGACTTCCTCTGGTATAGATTTGTGTGTGGGACTGAGAGATGGACAAGGTGGATGGCCAAGCTGCCTCTCCCCCACCACACACCCAAAGTCATGAAAGGGTCAATTTGATCATATTACCCATGATGGAGTCTGTTCCCAGCGAGTGCGGACAATTGGCCGTGAAGTGTCCTCTGGTTGTGAAGTGGTCTCTGGGCAGCTTAGACTTTGGCAGAGGGGCCCGGCCCCGCACGGCTCGGCACAGCTTGCCACAATTGACCGGCAGCCCAGGCAGATGGCCAGCAACCAAACAGCCCTATTAGCATTTGGACTGGATTAAATGGAATGCTCGGTGGAGAGTTATCTCTAGAATGGCCCTGGAACAGGTGACGGTGGGAGCTGGGAACGGTTGGAGACAGCGTTTGGGTGCAAGACTGGACGTGGCGCACGAAGAGCGGTTGGTGCCGCTTCGGAACTGGCTCTGCGATTTGAAGTGTGATTGTCAGGGAAGTTGTCCAGGCTCCTCATCAAGACAGCCTCGGACAGTTTTTTTTCTTCAATTTAATGCTTAGCTGAATGACTGAGGCAGACCAGTCTCTTTTTTAATAACACCTCACCTTGATCATGTCACCAAGAGGAGATACCTTCCACTGACAGATATACTAAGTTGGGATGAATCCTTACAATTATCAGCTCTGAGTCTCTCATCAGCTTTACACGTGAAAGTAACAAACATTCTCGAACAAAAATGAGCAATCACGAGTTGTGAATAGTTGCATTTCATGTTCATGGTCGATGAAATAAATGTAGAATTTAGGTTTTGCAAATCAGTGTAACCTGTGAGGTTTATGGTTTATCTGGCTCCACATCATATGACACAAGCAAAGACTGGTAAACTTCAACAACAAACTTTTATTGAAACTCATCTTTCAAAACAAATGGTTAACTAATCAAACAGTGAAACAAAGACAACAACAAAGATAAAAAAAACATTGCAGATTGTTCTTTCTCACTTGAGTGAAAGTCAGAGAGAGCGTGAGGAGGCAAGAGAGAAAGTGGGACAGAGCTACACCAGGAGAAAGTCATGTCATGTTGTAGATATCCCTTTGCACCCCCCCTCCCCCCCACACGATAATCTGAACTGATTGCATGTCCACTTACATAAATTATAGACTGGGGCGGATGCATTATTTACTCTGTAGAATTAAAAAGGCATGCAAGGTTACTGGATGCCGTCACATCACGACACACAGACACACACACACACACACACACACAGACTGAAGCAGAGATGCAGTTTGAAGGCAAAATGCACTAAATTAAGCAAATATCCTGAACCCTTCTGATTGGCTCTCTTTTGTTTACTAATATCAGTTTGTCCAACCTTTCCTGCTGTCTTCTTTCTCTCCCTATTCTGCCGTCCCTCCTTCTTTCCTTACCATTCGTGTGTCCATCCCCTCAGCAATCTTCCCTACGCTTCCTCTGTATGTTTCTCCACCTTCATTCACTGCTTCTGTGTTTCATACTATGCCTGCCTCTCCTTTCCATTAGTTTTCATTCATTCCTGTCAGTGTTTCTTAATAGATTCTTATTTACACTCCTCCCATTTCACCTCCTCATGCTTATATTTATCGTTGCATCTTCCTCTCTTCTCTACTGTGGCGGCTGCAAACTAGCCAAACCATCAACTATGAATACACTTGTTGTGATGTTGAGTTAACTTGCCTGTCAGTGTGTTGCAGCCGTCCATCCTGGCAAAAGACTGAGCAGCTGCATCACACCTCTCTAAGTAAGAGCAGCCTGAATAATTGGACTGTGCCAATCTGTAGCAGCAAGAGGGGTGTTGGCGGAAACCTGCCATCTACACCACAGCAGAGGAGTGTCTATCCACCCCTGCAATTGACTATGGACTGGGCAGCCGTGTACATATTCTGCAGTTAGGAGAGGGCGCATTGAGTGTACCATGATCAGAAGAGCACTCACTGTATTGTTCAAACCTAAGTTCTGTTTTATTATGTTTACCTGCTGTCCCAGCTTTATGCGTACCCTGGTCCCTCACATATGGTGGCAGTGGTGTGATTTTTTTTTTTTTTGCTCTCCTTTTGTCTTTTGTGAACATGAAGAAGGGTCGAGGAGGTCGCGTCACTCGAGAGCAGCAGGAGTTGAAGGAACAGTCTGATGCTGAAGTGGAAGGAGCGGAAGATGGAGCCGCGTCTTCAGAAATTGAGTCCCGGGAGCCCACCATTACCGACCTGGCCAATATTCTGCGCACACATCTTGGATGGCAGCAGGGACGAGATGCCCGATTGGCTGAAGAAAGAGCACGCCAAGAGCAGTAATTTGAAGCGTTGCAGCAGCAGTTCAAGCTGCTTCAGTTAGAAGTGCAGGCCCACACCTCTCCAACATTTGATCAGTTCTGGTAAGGCAAAGTCCAGGGGGGCTGATGCAGATTACCCTCCTGCTCAGACAAACATTGGAATCTCCCATAATAGTTCGCCAGCAGTACCTTTGAGAACTACCCAGGAGCCACGGCTTCAGCAGTTGACTGATACTGAAGATATTGAACATTTTCTTATCACTTTTGAAAGGATAGCATCAGCATGCAGATGGCCAACTGACGATTGGGCTTTCAGACTCATTCCATTATGCTTATGGTTATTGATGATGCTCTAGAATATAAGTTAAAAGGGCTATTCTTCAAAAATATGACAAATCCAGAAACTTAGAGGTTTCGCAGTCTTGAGGTTGACTCAGATGAGAACCCAAAATAACTATATGTCAGATTGAAAGAGCTTTATGGCAAGTGGGTTCAACCAAAAGAAAAGAGTGTGAATGAAATTGGAGAAATGATTATCCTGGAACTGTACCTGAGAATGCTTTCCCCTGAGCTACAGGTTTGGATTAGGGAGCACAACCCGGGAACGGCCGCAGAGGCAGCTGACCTATCTGATGTGTTTGTCGCTGCCAGACGGAACAAGCAGCCATGGAGTTTTTCCGCCTGGAAGTCGACTAAGAACTACAAAGGGCCAGGTGTCTATCGGTCAACACAAAGGGTGGACTCATCAGGGGGTAAGGCTCCTGTAAAGGAGGAACCTACAGAGGTGAAGTCATTCTCCAAATTTTCAAAGAGACGTATTTGTTATTTGTCACCCCCGTACTCCGATCTCTCCACTGGCTCCCTGTAGCATCTAGGATACACTTCAAAATTCTCACCATCACTTACAGAGCACTTCACGGTCAGGCTCCGACTTATGTAGCTGATCTACTTCGCCCCTATTCACCCGCCCGCACTCTCAGGTCAAACGATCTAGGTCTTCTGTCAGTCCCACGCACACTATTTAAGACCCGTGGTGACCGAGCCTTTGAGGCAGTGACGCCGAGGCTCTGGAAGGCTCTGCCTGAAACTCTGCGCCTCGCAGATACTGTGGATACTTTTAAACGCCAGCTCAAAACCCACCTTTTTAGGCTGGCATTTGAGTAAAAAGTAAACCCATGTCCTAGACCTGCTCTTAAAATATGTTTTACATTTTTATTTTATTTTTCTCTGTGTATGTAATTTATTGACCCTAGGGTCACATTGTGTTTTTTATGCTTTTAAATGTCTGCTCTGTTAAGCACTTTGTGATGTTATGTCTGTGAAAAGCGCCCTATAAATAAAATTCATTCATGACCGGAAGCCAAAAAGGGTGCTACAACAGCCGCGAAGAGAGATCATGGTGGAAATGAATGGCTGTGAGTTAAAGGCCCTCATTGACAGTGGCAGTGACCAGACCCTTGTTCGTAGACAGGTCATTCCTCCCCATAGTATGTGTATGACTGACATTGTGCCCATTTGTTGTGTACATGGAGATGAAGTGTTATCCCACAGCAGATATCTATATTAAAGTGCAAGGCCAGAGTTACCTCATGACTGTTGGTGTTGTTGAGCATCTACCCTTTCCGGTGGTACTAGGTGACGACCTGCCTGTTCTTCTTGACCTCTTGTATCCCAGTAATATCTGTAATGCCGCGCTCACACGGGCAAGAGCTAAAGAGACCAAACAACCTATCCAACCTCTCTGAACTTCCTTTTCACAATGCTGATATCGAAACTAAGCCTGGCAGAGACCGTAAAACACGTAGCCAGAAAAGACAGGAAATACTAAAGTAAATCAGTCCATTGAACCAAACCCACCACAGCCTTTGGGATATCAAATACCAACTGACATGCAGGCAATGCAACAAAATGACAACAGTTTAAGTGCTTATATACAGCAGGCTAGGCCATTGAAGGAAGGGGAAGGACTTGAACTGATTAAGGGAGATGGATATTTCACAGAAAATGGGATACTGTACCACAAACAGGGGTCAGCAAAGCAGCTAATGGTAACTAGGGCGGCTAGGGAAATTATACTCAAGATTGGTCACTATACCCTGGGCAGGCCACTTAGGGATACACAAAAGTTTTGACCGCATTAAGAGACATTTCTGCTGGCCCAGTATTGCAGAAGCTGGCCTCAATGTCAACAAACCTCAGCCAGATATCCGTCTAAAGTTCCCCTTCAGCCATTGCCCATCATTGCTACTCCATTTGGACGGTTGGGTATGGACATTGTGGGCCCTGTAGAAAGGAGCAAGTCAGGAAATCGCTTCATGCTGGTAGTTACTGACTATGCTACCAGATATCCAGAAGTCTTCCCCCTTAAAACCGTAAAGGCAAAGTCGATTGCTTTTTGTTTGGTGCAATTCTTCGCAAGGGTAGGGTTTCCCAATGAAATTCTTACCGATCAGGGGACGAACTTCATGTCCAAGCTCCTGAAGGATGTGTACAAACTGCTGGGGATTAAAGGCATCAGGACTACCCCATACCATCCTCAGACTGATGGTTTGACAGCGGTTCAACCAAACCCTCAAACAAATGCTCAGAAAGTTCATAAATGATACAGGATCTGATTGGGACCAATGGTTACCCTATTTGCTTACAGAGAGGTCCCTCAGGCATCAACTGGTTTCTCTCCTTTTGAACTCTTGTATGGACATGAGGTAAGAGGTCCACTTACTCTGCTTAAAACCCACTGGGGGAAAAGCCACAGAGTGTGATTGCCTATGTTGTCCACATGAGGGAGAAACTGGCCGCACTGGCTCAGCAGAATGTGTTGGAGGCCCAACGAAACCAAAAAACTTGGAATGACAAATCTGCCAGAGAAAGGAGTTTTTCTCCAGGACAGAGTCTTGGTAATGCTCCCTACACAGGATAGCAAACTACTAGGTAAGTGGCAAGGGCCTTATGTGATAAAACAGAAAATGGGTCCCACCACGTATGAGATAGCAACTCCTGGGGAGGCACGGGCACAAAGAACTTTGCACATTAACCTACTAAAGCAGTGGTCCCCAACCACCGGGCCACGGACCGGTACCGGGCCGTAAGTCATTTGTTACCGGGCCGCACAGAAAAAATAAATAATTTATATAATTTCTGTTGTATTGCTTATTAGAGTCTGAAAGATGTTTTATTTTGAAAAACGACCGGATTCTCTTGTGCTGCTTAACATCCGCCTGTGCCTCTTGACACGTAAAGACGTCTCGGTCACGTGATGCGTCATTCCAAAACTAAGCCCGCAAACCAGCGAAAATGAGTAAAGAACAAACATCTTTGGAGAGCTTCTTTGCAAAGGGGAAAAGGCCAACTGAGGAGACAGAAGAGGAGCCTTCGACCTCCAAGAAGAAAAAGAAAGCTTCATTTAACAGACAATACCAGGAGTCCTACTTAAAATTTGGATTTATCGCCACAGGTGAGTCTCACTCGCCAAGCCCGCTCTGCGTAATATGTGGCGACAAGCTAGCAAACGAGGCGATGAAGCCTTCAAAACTGCTTCGGCACATGGAGACCAAGCACCCTGGATTAAAAAACAAGCCTTTGGATTTTTTTGAAAGAAAAAAACGTGAGCAAGAAAGACAGAAGCAATTACTGAGGGCCACCGCTTCAGTAAATGCAAGTGCACTGAGAGCATCATACTTAGTGGCTAACCGCATTGCTAAGGCTAAAACACCTTTTACTATTGGTGAAGAGCTGATCCTGCCCGCCGCCAAGGATATTTTTGCCGTGAACTTTTAGGAGAGGCTGCAGTTAAAAAGGTGGCACAGGTGCCTCTTTCTGCTACCACCGTCACCAGGCGAATCGAGGACATCGCAGAGGACATTGAGACGCAGCTGTTGGAGAGGATTAAAAAGTCACCGTGGTACGCAATCCAGGTTGATGAGTCTACTGATATTGACAACAAGGCAATATTACTCGTTTATGTGCGATATCTTTATGAGGAGGATGTGCATGAGGATATGTTTTGTGCACTGTTATTGCCAACCAACACCACAGCGGCAGAACTATTCAAGTCTCTGAATGACTACATATCGGGAAAACTGAACTGGTCCTTTTGCGTCGGCGTGTGCACGGATGGAGCTGCTGCCATGACTGGACGGCTGTCTGGATTAACCACTCGGATTAAGGAGGTTGCACCTGAATGTGAGTCTACGCACTGTGTCATTCACAGGGAAATGCTGGCTAGCCGCAAAATGTCACCTGAACTTCATGGTGTATTTAATGATGTTGTTAAAGTTATTAACCACGTCAAAGCACACGCACTCAACTCCCGTCTGTTCGAGCAGCTTTGTGAGGAGATGGGTGCAGAGCACAGGCGCCTTCTCTTACACACAGAAATAAGATGGCTATCCAGAGGAAAATCACTCGCCAGAGTGTTTGAGTTACGAGAGCCGCTGCAGAGATTTCTCTCAGAAAAAAAGTCGCCACTGGCAGCTCATTTTAGTGATGCGGACTGGGTCGCAAAACTTGCTTACCTGTGCGACATATTCAACCTGCTCAACGAACTTAATCTGTCACTTCAGGGGAAAATGACAACTGTGTTCAAGTTGGCAGATAAAGTAGCTGCATTCAAAGCCAAACTGGAATTATGGGGACGGCGAGTGGACAGAGGGATATTTGACATGTTTCAAACATTAGTGGGGATTTTGGAGGAGGACACTGCGCCTGAGCCAGCATTCTCCCAGCTGGTGCGCGACCACCTGTCTCTGCTTTTACAAGAGTTTGAGCGCTACTTCCCGACCACAAAAGACCCACGAACGGCGAGGGAATGGATCCGCGACCCATTTGTAAACAAACCGGGCGAATCCAGCATGTCCGTGCAACAAGAAGATCAGCTGCTGGAGATCGCAAATGACGGTGGCTTTAAACGTACATTTGAGACAACCACTCTGCCGATGTTCTGGATGAAAATCAAGGCAGAATATCCTGACATCGCCACAAAAGCACTGAAAACCTTGCTACCATTTCCAACATCCTATCTTTGTGAAGCGGGCTTTTCTGCAGTGACAGCAACCAAGACAAAGTTACGGAACAGACTGGACATAAGGAACACACTTCGGGTGTCATTGTCTCCCATCACCCCTAGATGGGACCGGCTCGTTGCAGAGAAACAAGCCCAGGGCTCCCACTGATTCAGCGATATGGCGAGTTGTATTTTCAGTTTGTTTTTTTCATGCCGGTCCGTGAAAATAATGGCTACATAAAACCGGTCCGTGGTGCAAAAAAGGTTGGGGACCCCTGTACTAAAGGAATGGATTCCCAGGTCTGACAAGAAAGGAATAGATTCCCAGGTCTGACAAGAAAGAGGTTGTTGATTAGACATGTGGAAGAAGAAGACGACGATGATGAGCAGTACCTTCCTGTACCTGCCCCTACTCTCCCTGATCTCACCCACCTCACTGCTGATCAGCAAATCCAGGCCAGGGCCCTCTGTTCCAGAAGTTTTTAAAGAAACTCCTGGTTGTACCAAAGTGACGGAACACACAATTGTGCTTAAAAATAATGCTGCTGTGAAAAGAATGAGCGACAGAATCCATGAGCGCCTCCTGGTGTCCCTAAAAAAGGAAATAGATCTGATGCTGTCCTTGGGCATCATTGATGTATCACGAAGTGAGTGGCGTAATCCCATCGTCTTAGTTCCAAAGAAAGATGGCACCATAAGATTTTGCATAGACTTTCGTTATCTGAATGCAATCTCTGGGTTTGATTCCTATCCCGTTCCTCGCATTGATGAACTCATTGACCGGTTAGGTAAATCAAAATTTCTAACTCCTATTGATCTCTGCAAAGGTTACTGGCAGGAGCCGCTGAATCCGCAGTCCCGTGAGTTAACAGCTTTCTGTACACGATGGGGTCTGTACCAGTTCGCTGTAATGCCTTTTGGACTGCATGGTGCCCCAGCTACATTCCAAAGACTAATGGACCAGGTATTGTTGGGATTTTCTGATTTTTTTTTTTCTGAAGGAGGAGAGTGTGTGGTGGCTGCAAACTAGCCAAACCATCAATTAGGAATACACTTGTTGTGATGTTGAGTTAACTTGCCTGTCAGTGTGTTGCAGCCGACCATCCTGGCAAAAGACTGAGGAGCTGCGTCACACATCTAAGTAAGAGCAGCCTGAATAATTGGACTGTGCCAATCTGTAGCAGCAAGAGGGGTGTTGGCGGGAACCTGCCATATACGCCACAGCAGAGGAGTGTCTATCCACCCCTGCAATTGACCATGGACTGGGCAGCCGTGTGCATATTCTGCAGTTAGGAGAGCGCTTTTAATGTCCCTTGATCAGAAGAGCACTCACTGTATTGTTTAAACCTAAGTTCTGTTTTATTATGTTAAATTCATACAGTTCTTCTAATTTGTTACTTTGGCTGGATTTGGTCACCATCCTCATTATTATACATGTTTTGGGTGAATAAAATCACTATTTTTTTCCCACTTTACCTGCTTTCCCAGCTTTATGCGTACCCTGGTCCCTCACATCTACCATAACCTGTCTGTTTTCTTTTCCATGCACAACCACATCATTCACTCTTTCAGTATATGCTTGTTCCAACGTTTTTATTCCATCCCACCACTTTTAACATTGTTCCTTTCTTTCTTCCTCCTTCTGCGTCTTCATTTCCCTCCGTTAAAGTTTAAGTTCCGTTTTGTTCCGTTACTGTTCAGACTTGCTGGGTTAAGTTAACGTCCACTGCATGCGACACTTTGTCGACTGTTAACGTTCGTCATTATCGCGATTTAGGAGGAAAAAACGTAACGTGAGGAATGAATTTTATTTATAGAGCGCTTTTCACAGACAGTAGTATCACAAAGTGCTTAACAGAGCAGACATTTAAAAGCATAAAAAACACAATGTGACCCAAGGGTCAATAAATTATCTACACAGAGAAAATTTAAAAATAAAATAAAAAATAAAAATGGAAAACATATTTTAAGAGCAGGTCTAGGACATGGGTTTACTTTTACACAAACGCCAGCCTAAACAGGTGGGTTTTGAGCTGGCTTTTAAAAGTATCCACAGTATCTGCGAGGCGCAGCGTTTGACCTGAGAGTGCGGGCGGGTGAATAGGGGCGAAGTAGATCAGCTACATAAGCCGGAGCCTGACCGTGAACATCACAAAGTGCTTAACAGAGCAGACATTTAAAAGCGTAAAAAACACAATGTGACCCTAGGGTCAATAAATTACACACACACAGAAAAATGAAATAAAATAAAAATGTAAAACATAGTTTAAGAGTAGGTCTAGAACATGGGTTTTTACTCAAACGCCAGCCTAAACAGGTGGGTTTTGAGCTAGTTCTTAAAAGTATTCACAGTATCTGCGAGGCGTAGAGTTGCAGGCAGAGCATTCCAGAGCCTCGGGGCCACTGCTTCAAAGGCTCGGTCACCACGTGTCTTAAATCGTGTGCGTGGGACTGACAGAAGACGTTTAGAGCGTTTGACCTGAGAGTGCGGGCGGGTGAATATGGGTGAAGTAGATCAGTGATGAAACATGCAGCCCCCCCATGTTCGGTTCAGTTCACGCGGTCACTCGTTAACGTTAAACCGGAACACCGGCGCATCTGGTTGCAGGTAGTTTGTTTTAACTCAAAGTAGAATGAGGATGATTTCATGGTCAGAATAACTTTCATGACCACGAAACATGAGGCCCAGATACTGATGAGATGATGAGGTCAAAGAGCTTCAGGGAGAGGAGGCTGGTTGTGTAGCACAGCTTGATGCAGGGTTGAGATGCGAGTGGTGCTGGGCCTTGATAAAGGTGGAGCTGGGCCTAGATAAAGGTGGAGCTGGGCCTAGATAAAGGTGGAGGTCTAAACAGACGTGGGTACAGCTTCCTGCTGTCAGTGTTTTAAATACATTGATAAGGCAGGATATGCTAAATGCAGCCTCTGCTCCAAGGAGATGAACTACAGCAACAAGGGCTCACATGTCCTCATCACACTGTACACACTGTTCACTGTAATGACCACAGCCAGTGTACCAACAGTCCCACGTTGCTCCCAAGAACCCTGAAGTAATGAGAGGGTTAAGGAGCCTGTACCTTCATTTCAGCGGGTTGCTAATGCAGAGGTGTGTATAGATCACAGCTATTATTTTACTCTTGATAAACTACTTTAGCCAGAGTAGATTATCATTTATTTAAATAATTGAACTGGATTGAATGCATATTAATTGCAAATAGAAGATAGGCCACAATTCTAACAGCTGTACAGTAACAGTGGAAGTTAATATGAAGCCATACAGTAACAGGGTTCAATGAAAGATGTGCACTACATAAGGGAAAGCAATATGTGCACTAGTTGGATGCTACTACCTACTAAAGCTCTTATTGATGTCGGTGTGAACCAGAGTATATTTATATATGTTTATTCTCTTAATCAAACTGTTGTCGCTCATTCGTTTGTGTCATTTTAGGTAGACTGTATGCTTTGGAATTCTCATTGTTAGTTTAAATACATTTTCTCACTTTTTCATGTATACACCGAGATTTCACAAAATGTTTGGTCATGGAAATTTGGTTTAAAGTCATGGAAAAGTCATGGAAATCCATTGGTCAAAATGTGTATCAACCCTGGCAAGTTAGTCGTAATCTCAGATAAACAAAGTTCAACAAACTCTTAGCGGGGCAAAAACTCAGAGGGCCAAGGCCGTAGCTACCACTGAGCTGACGAAACAATCTGAGTGAAGGAAGCCGGGGTATTTGATCTGCATGTGATTGAGGTCTGATTGCCGGCAGGTGCGGAGATGAGCCCAGGTGCCGGGTGATGGAAGCCGCGCCCATGCCACACACACACACACACACACACACAGAGAACAGAGGGGAGACGCCAAGAACGAGCTGGAGTCACAGCTGAGCCGTGACACTCCCATTCATTTTTAGTTTCTTGCTTAATAGCATCCTTCCTTTCTTCCAGTTCTTCTTCCTTCCTTTCCTGCTTAAGATACATTTGACTTCCCTCCCTTTATCTCTCCTTATTCCTTGCCACTCTCTTGACTAATCTGGCTTCCACCCTTCCCTCTGTTCTTTCTCCTTTCATTTCTAATAGTTATGCCGTCACTCACTCTACCTTTTTTTTCTCAATACTTTCTTTCCTTCCTCTACTGATCACTGGAATCTCCTCATTCCCAGTTATGTCCAGTACTCTCTCCACCATTCCTGTCTGTCCCGCTCTGCATGTCACCTCATATGAGATAATGCACCTGAAGAGAGGCCAGAAAACCAGTGGGAATAAGCTGAAACAGCATTTTGTCGAGGCACGCTGATAGAACGAGCAGAGTGATGGTGACATTCACTGGACCTGGTAGAGATCTAAACAGCGGAAGCAGAATGTGTGAAATAGATGAGCACTTTCAGTGCACTGCAAGACATACGAGCATTTCTTTTATGATCACAAAACAGAATCATTTTGCACATTATCACTATTTCATTGAGTGTTAACCTCTTCATCAGTTGTTACTATCTTTTGGAAGAGTATCAGCATGTGTGAACGGAGCACGTCATCTACAAGTTGGGTTACTCATGAATGCCATCATTTGGAAGTTATACACAGTTTCTATGAGGAATGGATAGAGGACAGTGTCTGTGTTTCAGGAGCAAACAAACTACTTTAAGAGATTATGAACTTAGTGCAAGAGATTTTATTTATTTCATTTCATTACAACTTAGTTTAAGTTACTATGCATAATAAGAATCAGCCTGGTGAAAGGTTATTCCAGTTATTTTAGCTCTCTCTCCTTTAAGATGCTAACAGTATATTATCACCACTGTGGCTTTTACATTGACTGAGTAAGCCCAAAATATCAGAGCCCAATTCACAGTAGTCAGGTCTTGCCTCTTTTTTTTCTCCCTTCAAGTCAGCAGTAAAGCTCAAATCAGTATGCAAAGTGTCACAGTGGGGCGGCTCCTAGCAGCAAAAACATCCCAAGCTTTATTGGAACTTTTGGACACCAAGCCGCCGCCTCCAGATCCAAGAGAAAAAGGCCTCTGAAACAGATAGAGAACACAAGAAAGAACGAATAAGAAAGAGTATATCACCAGAGAGGAGAAAGTGTGCGTCTCCCCCACGCACTTCCATCCAGCAGCCGACTTAGCACCTAAATATAGAGCATGCCGGCTATTCATGTAGTGTTATTGCAATGCTAATGCCCACAATCACGGATTTTGGAGAGGCTAGCCAGCTTTATGAGCGCGGCCGTCTGCTCCTGAATATGCATGGTGCCGAGCAGTAAGAAGAGAGAGCGCCAGGCGAGACGCAGAGGATTTGATGTTCAATAAAAAGAGAAAGCCTTTGACATGGAATAGGAGCGGGGCCCAGCCTCAATATAAAAAGAACCAGGAGAGGGAATTAGATGGATGGAGAATTCCTTCAGAAATACAGACAGAGGAGAGACAGAATAGAGAGTTATGAGAAAAGAAAAGGGGATATTTGAGTGTTTCTGAGTGTGTGTTGCAGTATGCGAGCGGGGACAGAAAAGCAAGCAGAGACATACACACACTTTTTTCTTTTTTTGGAGACATTTCTCCCTGAGCCCTCTTTGACAGCATGCGGATAATACAAACCTACGATACATCATACGGAAGTCATTGAAAAGTCTCACTGCAGCTTCTCGACTCCCAACTCTTTAAAAAAGCACTCTTGTGCGCCTCCCGCTAACTTTCTGCCAGCTTTACGTGTCGTTTAAAGATTACCTTTAAAAATCACAGAGTCACTTAATGGGCTCTTTAAATTAGACAAGGCCTATGGGTCAGCCTCATTACAGATGCCATTAGCAACCATGCACCAAGGGCTGTATGAGAAAATAGTTGTTTAAGGGCCGCTAAGTGTTAGTGGGTAATCCTCATAAAGAGGAACGCTAACCAAGTGGCCCAAATGAGACATTTCCTGGTGCTTTTGCATTTGAGTATGAGAAGAATTTTGCAGGAGATGATATTAATCACATTAATACTCAACTCTGTGTTGACAGATCATTTGTAATACTGCCCACTGATGTGAATTTAAATCTATTGTTAACTCATTTTTGTTCTCCAATCATCTTCAAATTCACAGAGAAATCAAACATTTTTCAAGGGGAGCCCCAAAACTGTCATGTAAGCTCAGTTTTTGGAATATATTTCTAAAACCCTGTGTATGGCCATGCCGCCTGGTCCAGGAAAGGCTGACCAAATAGATATGTACCTGGCACAGAGCACACTGTTGGTCAACTGAGGCTTTTGCAATATTTTCTCTTTCTAATTTAGGTTCCATTTTCAGGGATGAATTGCAGTGCGATATATAAAAAGTCAAACAGAAACGACTGAAGATCTCTGAACGTAAAATGGAAGATTTTCACTGGGGTGTCCAGTGAAATATTGGCTTGATAGCGCCCCCTATTGAGTAGCCCCAACATTGGGTTTCACTTAGAAATTTGGTAGGTATGAGGAATGTGCAGGGTTCATACACATTTTGACCAATGGATTTCCATGACCAAACATTTTGTGGAATCTCGGTGTATACATGAAAAAGTGAGAAAATGTCGTATTTAAACTAACAATGAGAATTCCAAAGCATACAGTCTACCTTAAATGACACAAACGAATGAGAGACTTAATAAGAGCTTTAGTAGGTAGTAGCATCCAACTAGTGCACATATTGCTTTCCCTTATGTAGTGCACATCTTTCATTGAACCCTGTTACTGTATGGCTTCATATTAACTTCCACTGTTACTGTACAGCTGTTAGAATTGTGGCCTATCTTCTATTTGCAATTACTATGCATTCAATCCAGTTCAATTATTTAAATGAAAATGATAATCTACTCTGGCTAAGGTAGTTCATCAAGAGTAAAATAATAGCTGTGATCTATACACACCTCTGCATTAGCAACCCGCTGAAATGAAGGTACAGGCTCCTTAACCCTCTCATTACTTCAGGGTTCTTGGGAGCAACGTGGGACTGTTGGTACACTGGCTGTGGTCATTACAGTGAACAGTGTGTACAGTGTGATGAGGACATGTGAGCCCTTGTTGCTGTAGTTCATCTCCTTGGAGCAGAGGCTACATTTAGCATATCCTGCCTTATCAATGTATTTAAAACACTGACAGCAGGAAGCTGTACTCACGTCTGTTTAGACCTCCATCTTTATCAAGGCCCAGCTCCACCTTTATCAAGGCCCAGCTCCACTCACATCTCAGCCTGCGTCAAGCTGCGCTACATAACCAGCCTCCTCTCCCTGAAGCTCTTTGACCTCATCATCTCATCAGTATCTGGGCCTCATGTTTCATGGTCATGAAAGTTATTCTGACCATGAAATCATCCTCATTCTACTTTGAGTTAAAACAAACAACCTGCAACCAGATGCGCCGGTGTTCCGGTTTAACGTTAACGAGTGACCGCATGAACTGAACCGGAACACGGGGGGGCTGCATGTTTCATCACGTTACGTTTTTTCCTTCTAAATCGCGATAATGACGAACGTTAACAGTCGACAAAGTGTCGCATGCAGTGGACGTTAACTTAACCCAGCAAGTCTGAACAGTAACGGAACATAACGGAACTTAAACTTTAATGGAGGGAAATGAAGACGCTGTACACATCTGAACGCTGATTGGCCAAGACTCGACACGTCAAAGATGTTTTATCGCGAAGATCACGACATCATCTTTTCTCCTCGTCTCACTCCAATCTGAGAAACGCCGGCTGGCAACTCAGCGTAAATGGACATGAAAAAATTAATATAACACATTTCCATGACTTTTCCAAAACCTTTGGGATTTTATTTCTTTCAAGCACTTTTCCAGGCCTGGAAATAACCATTTTAAAATTCCATGACTTTTCTATGACCGTACGAACCCTGAACATGATGGGACGTGCAAAAAATCCACTTGGAATTTTTCACTAAACCAAACAGGAAGTTGGTAATTTTGAATTGTATGACGTTTTTGGACCATTTCAAGGCGTCGAACTCCTCCTAGAGATTTAACCCGATCAACGTCAGATTCGGTAAGTATGCTCTTGAGACCTTGGCATTTAAAAGTTACTCAAAGATCAAAAAGTTATCGAACTATGTAGCTGTGGCGTGGCGGCAAAAAACACCTTTCGCCACGAAACAGGAAGTTATTGTAACTCGGCCGTACATTGTCGAATCTGCTCCAAATCTCTCATATGTCATAACATCATGACCCGGAACACATCTACATGACAATTTACAATCATAGTAATAGCGCCACCTAGTGGCAACTGGAAGTTTTAAGTTGTGTACTTTGACATCCTGCTCTTCACAGATTTATCAGAGCCCTCTCAAATGTTGTCAGAAAAGTCTGAAAACGATTTTGTAAAAAAATGCCTGTAGCCAACTGAAGTAGCATTAGGCTACGGCCACATAGGGAGAACCTGCAAACGGCTGATGTGCACATCAGTGCCATGTCACTGAAGATGTGTTGCTCTCTGGATTTGTTCCAGATGAACATCGTGGCTGAAAATGTTCACAGTGTCAGATGGAACAGACCTCATCAGAGTTGACCAGGATCATGATGATTAGTCCATACTTAAAATAGTATCTGCAAAGAGTTGACACTTTAGCCAGGAGAACTAATTACATGGGGCGACAGAGCCTTCTCCATATCTGCCCCCTCCCTCTGGAACTCTCTCCCCAAAAACATCTGAGATTGCACTGACCTTTCCACATTCAAATCACAAATCAAAACTCACCTGTTCAAAACTGCTTTTAATGTGTGACTATTATTGTGTACTTTGTTTTTAGTGTATTGTTTTTATATGTGATGATCTTAATGTAAAGTGTCTTTGAGTGTCAAGAAAAGCGCGATATAAATAAAATGTATTATTATTATTAATTAGAGCTACAACAGAAACAATATCTGAGTGTCTAAATGTATCATTTCACAAGCAAGAGTTTTGCTCACAATTGTATGAATGAGACAAATGATCACATGCACCAGTGTGGGATAAGATGAGAGAATATGCACATTAAGACAGCTTCAGGAAAAGTAAATAGACCTGTTGGCAAAACACGTCAAACCCAATGAAAGTTTGAAGAATATTTAACACTACCACATCACATACTACTACCATTATGAGTACTTATTACTGCTATTACAGTTCTAGTTTAGAAGACATGTTTTGTTACTGGTATCGGTGCATCTACTTATTTGTCACGTAACTTCCACTAACTAACTACTTTAACCTAAACCATGATCTTTTCCTAAACCTAAATAAGTAGTTTTGTTAAGTAGAGTTAACCAAGTATTTTGCATGTACTTATTTTGACCCGAACCACAATCTTTTCCTCTGTTGACGAACCCTTAACAAAGGTTTTTCCTGTGAAGAACTTTATTTTGAAGATTGTATAAATGTAACAAGTGTAAATTGACACACGTTGAACACTTGAGAACACACCCAAAACAAGTATTAACTTTTAAAGATATCACACTAACTTTTTCATAAGGATACGTTGCCTCCATAAGTTACATCTCTTGACTGCAACATGCTAACAACCAATCACATCACAAAATGGAAGCTCCTTCTACCAAATCATGTGACGAAATAAAACTCTCCACAATAAATCGAATTATTATTATTATTATCATATTCTTGATTTGTAATTTGTATCGGAAGCAGAGTTTCCGATTTTTTAGGTCTAAAATCTACAGTAAATCTTTCAAAGAAATTCTGTATTTTCAAGAAGTGAGGATATGGCCAAGCGAGTGTGTTTCCTGCATCTATATAGAGTAATATAAACATAGATACACAATGAACACGCATACGCACAGTATCCATATTGAGACATGCTAACACACATGCAATCCAACCGTAAATAACCCGTGTGTTACACAAGCACAAACTGCAAACATCCCATAGTCACAAGCAAATACACAATACATACACACAGCATCTGTGCAAATACGCACTCGCATGTACACACACACACACACCCTCAGTGGTGTGGCACTATTTAGTGTGGGCACTTAAGACACACAGTACATTGAAATAAATAGGAGCTGAAACGAGGAGAAAGGACAGAAACGAGCAGGAGTGTCTGCATAATAAATGCAAGGAGACACGAACATCGAGCTACTCCTCCAAACACTCCATCTCTGACTCCCTTACTTATTTTCTTTTTACCTCACCTCTCCTTCCTTCGTTGTCCTCTTTCATTTATCCTAATCCTTTTCTCTTTCCTCTGTCCATCGTTTGTCCCTTCCTCCCTCTCTTCCTCACTCCATCCTCCCATGAACTCTCACTCCCTTTTTCTCTGCCTCCATCTGTCCATTCTCTGTACATGCGGGGAGAGTCGTGGCCCAATACAAAATTTATGCTGAATAATGTGTTCGATGGCCACATCGTAGGCTGTCTTCTCTTTGCTGAAACAACAAACAAACAAAAAACAAACAGGCACTCATATACACACACACAGTCTCCTGTGGTCGACCCAGAGCACTTTAGCTATCACTGTGGATTAGCCTGTAATGCACCTTAAGTGCGCCAGGGCCCTTTTAAGCCACAAGCCACACGTACGCACACACACACACACGCGACACAAGTGCACGTGGGCAAGCTTAAAATACACAGCACACGCCAGGTGAACGCACATGCACAAAGACACCTAGCTATGTGTGAAAATGTAGAACAATAAATAGCATTTAGGTGCACACATTTATGTGCACACACTGATTTATACTCACAAGTTATTTTTTTAGAAGGCTATAAAACGTGGTCAGAATTGATGTCACATGTTAAATATATCATATTTGACCCACATGAACATGCATATACAGATTACAAATTAAAGTACACTTTACATAACCCTCTCTCGCTCCACTCGCCTGGACACTCGCTTCCCGAGCAGTCAAGAATAGGAGACAGGAGGAGGAATCGAGGGAAACGGCAAAGGCTCTAACTTTCTTTTAAATTAGAAATTGCAAATCTAGCAGGACAGAAATTTGACCAACCTAATGGAAAGATATCATCTTATGACAGGGCCACACTGAAAGTCACAGAGCTCTTTCTAGAAGAATAAAGAAGAAGAAACTATTTTTATTGTCATATACATTTACACATACACGAAATTTGACTTCTGCATTTGACCCATCCCTGTATACAGGGAGCAGTGGGCTGCCATTGATCTTTCAGCTCATGCCGGCTATGTCTCTTCATATTTCTAATCTTTAATCCTTTTGAATTATTAATCTTTTTGCACATTTTATTTTGAATGGGTTTCTGTGGAGAAAATGTTCAAATCCACTTCAACTTTCAAATCCTTCAATTCCTCATACTTTCAGCTACAGACACCATTTTAACTTTAAAATGTTGAGAAAACCCTGAACTATTATTAGGGCCCGACCACCGACGTAGTCGGAGCGGAGGACCTATTGTTATTCTGATGTTTATTATTGTTAGGGCCCGAGCACCGACGAAGTCGGGCGAAGGCCCAATTGAAATCCAAAGAGTTATTATTATTGTTGTTAGGGTGCTCGGGCCCTATTGAAATCCAAAGAGTTATTATTATTATTATTATTAGGGTTAGGGTGCTCGGGCCCTATTGAAATCCAAAGAGTTATTAGGGCCCGAGCAACAGACAACTTCGGGCCGCGAAGGCCCTATTGAAATTCGAATACACATAGTACATCGGGCCAGTGGCTTGTTCATCTTTGTAGGTAAATCAGTTCCACACAAATGTAAGAGGTTCATAATGCCAGTTCATGAAGCTTTTGATGTTTTGTGGAACACCGTTGCCATGGCGACGCAGTCTTCGCCGTGAAAAGCGAAGGTTATTTTGAGAGGCTAAAACTGCTCGAAACATAAGCAAACTTGGCACACAGATTACAAGCCCAACATTTAGTTATATAATGTAATTTTATTGGTTCAGAGTGGCAAATCAGCTCAATAGCGCCCCCTACAAGATTTCGACAAAGCAGCCCTCACAGTATGTTGCACATACATGTATAAAAATTGGTAGGGTCATAAATTACATTTGGACTTTAAAAAAAAGTATTTTCTGTCATTTCCAGGCGGTCTACTCTAACAAACTCCTCCTAGCGAAATAATCGAATCAACTCCAAATTTGGTCAGAACAATCTAAAGAACTTTGTGATGAAAAGTTACTCAGGGCTTGTTGTGTCGTGAAAAGCTGTTGCCGTGGTGTGCCGTTTTTGAGGGGCTAAAAATGCTCAACACATAACCAAACTTGTCAAAAACATTTTAAATGCTGAATGTAGTTATCTAATGTGATTTTAATGTTTCAGAGTGGCAAGTTGGGTCGATAGCGCCCCCTACAATATTTAGACGATGCAGCCCTCGCAGTACGTTTCACCTAGATGTATACAATTTGGTAAGCAGATGTATCACATGTAGACTTACAAAAAGTCTCGGGCCCATGCTCTAAACCAGCGGTTCCCAAACTTTTTAGGCCGCGCACCCCCTTCTACACCCCCCCCCCCTCTTAATAAATAAAAAGAAGAAAAAAAAGCAACAGCCTTTTAAGCCTTTATAGCCGCATAAGAATCGGACCAATGAGAGAACAGTTTGCTCGCGCGTGGCATTTGTTTACAAGATTTAGTCCGCTGTTAAATGTTGCAGTGTGAACACAAACCGAACAAAGGAGCAACTGCAACAAAGCAAACGAACTGAAGGTGTGAAAACGCCCTGAAACACTGCAACAAAGTTTCAATAACTTTCAGTGACACAAGGCGTCACTTTTAAAGAGCAATACGGATGCGAGCACACACGCACAGGCTCAGAGGCAGATTATCACATTTCATTTACAATTAATGACCGACTAATGTAGCCAGGATGTCTTCGGACAAAGCATCGATGCGGCGCGACACAGTGTTGTTGGACACCGGGATCATGTCCAACTTTTTTGCTTCTTTCTCCCCAATCATACATTCCACCATCTCTCTGGCAGCTGGCAAGCACACGTCTTCGGCGATTGTGTGCGGTAGCCCCTTTCTCGCTATTCTGTAACCAGATATGAAGCCCGTAGTGCGTCATTTATAGACCCAACACATGAATGAGACTGCAGTTGTTTTTGGCTGTTTTGTAACTCCTCCAATTTGGATATAAACAATGTAAGGGGCTTTTGACTTGCACTGGCATGCTTGGTGTTCAGGTGGCGACGTAAATAAGAGCTTCAGACTGTTAGCCAGAACCTCACTGCACACCACGCACTGTGGCTTTGGGGAATCTGCGTTGCCAATCCAAGTGAAGCCCAGACACAGATACTTTTCATAATTTTCCCTCTTTTTTTCCCAGTCTGATGCTCACTCTCGTTTCCTCTTTTTTCACCTTGACTCCGCGATGGGCCGATGTGCTCCCGATTTGTCTGTGCTATCCCTTCCTCCTTTTCGGTCTCCTCCGTCTCATCTTCCTCTGACTCTGGCTCGATTTCTCTCCCCAACGCACCTCTCCGTTCCCCTCGCCTCCGATTCCTCTCTCTCTCTCTGTCCCTCTCCTCTTTTACGACTGATGGCTTCAGATGTCCCACCTGACAGTTTCCCCGATTTCAGCCAGTTTAGCATATTTGCATGAATGTTGCTGAATGCATGAAGTTCGCTGTTAGCTGACGTTAGCCGCACAAGCTAGGCTCACTAGTGTGTACGACTGGCGGCAGGCGCAAGACTGCCGGAAGGAGCTCAAGTGCATTTATTAAATTGTACGTTTTTAATTTTAAATCTTACAAAGGGAATTTTTATAATTCATGTTTTTATTTTGTGAAAAATCCCACTTTTTAAATTAAAATTACATTTTTTTAAAATATTTAATATTATTACATCATCAGACCGCCATTACACTTTTCCTCTCGCGCACCCCCTAGAGGCAGCTCCACACTTTGGGAATCCCTGCTCTAAACCCAACCGGAAGTCAGCCATTTTGAATTTTGTATGAATTTCTCGTGTTTTTTTTTCATTTCCAGGTGCTGTACTACGAACTCCTCCTGGGGAATTAATCCGATCAGTTTAGAATTTGGTCAGAACAATCTAAAGACCTGAGCGATTCAAAGATTCTAAAAGCTTTAGGTTTCATTGAACAACATGGACGTGGTGTTGCGGCCATTTTACATGGTTCGCCATCATCCATCAAGCTGTTGTAACTCAACTGTACTTTGTCAAAACTGTCCCAAACTTGACATGCTTGATTACTGTCATGATTTTAGGACTTCTGCATGCCAACATTAACTCATAGTCATAGTTGAACCCCATCCCAGTAAACTGGCAGTCTGTTATGTTACACACACTGAAGCGCATTCACACACATTCACTTTCAAAATGATCTTAACAGGCTTACATTTATGATTGTATCGGAGTTACACTCAAAACATTTGAGGCTTAAGACCTGGGAACATGATCTTGCTACGCTGCTGGTCGATGCAGGAAATATCTAACTCGTGCACGCAGTGTATGATGGTCACAGAAATGCATGGCCGCGTCTACCAGAGACCTGCCAGTACCCTCGACGTGCGTGAAGTTGCGAGGGCCCAATCAATGCTGCTTGCAGCTTTAATTATTCTTGAGACTGTTCAATTAGGTGTGACTCTCTTGGAGTGCTTGTTGGATAGGGTCCAAAATATTTGGACCAATGTAGACCTGGCCTTGCTCACACCTAATAGTCAATCGACTAGCAGGTGTGTTTCTATCCACCTGTTTTTTATACGCATTTTCAACTTACACATAACAAAATCCTGAGTGGAAATGCAGACAATTCTGAAAAGATCTTGTTATATCCCCAAAAAAAGTTTTAGACAGGTGGAAAGGTTGGTGTTTCGATAAAAGCAAGATGCGCCAAAGTGCGGTGAAAACAGGTTTAACGAATAAATGAAGACATACATGAAGCATGTGACTCTAACATCCACTAAAGCTTCTGATCTGCTGAGGAGACAAAACATTTGCAGCAGATTAAAACCATCTCGTCATCGCTCCACACAGATCTGATGTAAACTTCCTCATGAGAAAACATGAAGGAAATGTGATATTTCCATGATGCATGTTTTTTTACCGTTTTAGGCTCGACTGGTGCTCTTTCAATTACGTCATTTACATTTTATTTTGCCAATTTTTCTCAATTTTTAAACCTGCCTATAAAGTAGGCAGATAAAGTAACCGCCTTAACAGTGCTTTTAATTGGTCCCCTCTTTCTCAAACGTGGCGACTGTGGCTCAGAAGGTAGAGTGGGTTGTCCCTCAATCAGAAGCTCAGCGGTTCAAGTCCATGTCAATGTGTCCTTGGGCAAGACACTTAACCCCAAATTGCTCTCAAAGGCTGTGTGAATTCTTTGATAGATCCAGATCAGCAGGTGGCACCTTGCCTCTTAGCCCCTGTCATTAGTGTATAAATGGGTGTGAAAGGGTGAATGATGACATGTAGTGTTAAAGAGCTTTGAGTGGTAAAGTGCATTTACCATTAAAAATGTACACACACATCTTGCTGTGTGCAAATTGTTCTCTCTGTCAGGAAGAACCGTCCCTTGTTAAAACTGATTTTTAAATCAAATATCTTTAAATCATGTTACTAACATCCATACTTGTGGTTGTGTACCAGATGATTCTGCTCGATGTGGTCACTTTTAGCAAATGCTTGTTTCTATACAGATTTGCAGCCGAGTGTGAAGCGCGGGGATGAGAGTTAGAACCTCCAAATCTGAGGCCATGGTGCCCTGCCGGAAACCAGTGGATTGCTCCCTCCAGGTGGGGACGGAGTGCCTACCTCAAGCGAAGGAGTTCAAGTATCTCGGGTCTTGTTCACGAATGAGGGTAAGATGGAGCGGATCGGTGTGGCTGCAGCCGTAAAGCAGGCGCTGCACCGGACCATCTTGGTGAAGAGGGAGCTGAGCCGGAAGGCAAAGCTCTCAATGTACTGGTTGGTCTACGTTCCTACCCTCACCTATGGTCACCAACTCCGGGCTCAGCCTTAGAGATAGGGTAAGGAGCTCGGTCATCAGGAGGGAGCTTGGAGTCGCGTCGAACGGAGTCAGCTGAGGTAGTTCGGGCATCTAATTAGGATGCCTCCTGGACGCCTCCCACTGGAGGTTTTCCAGGCACGTCCAACTGGGAAGAGACCCCGGGGAAGACCCAGAACATGCTGGAGGGATTACATCTCCCAGCTGACCTGGGAACGCCTCGGGATCCCCCAGAATGAGCTGAAACATGTTGCCGGTGAGAGGGAGGTCTGGATGGAGGAAAATGGATGGATGGATGGATGGATGTTTCTATACACAGTAGCTCCTAAAGTCTCACAGATGGTATTTGAAGATACAACACTTACAATGATTACACTGCCTGATGGTGTCCTGGGATTCAGGGTCTTCCAGACCTCTAGCTAACCCGATTCAAAAGTTGCTGTGATTGTGCTTGTACATGCATATGTGGTGTGCATGGATGTGTTTCCCATGGAGTGTTGGGGTGAAAAAGGGCCTTGAAATCTGTTTTGATTGGCCATGACAGATTAGTGGGCGATAAACCACAAAGCAGCCCCCCCGAGGACCCCCACAGATGACCTCGCATCTAAACTGAATGCAACCCCCTAATCCAGTGTGTCACCTCGCAGAACCGGGCCCTTCACCTCGCGGCAGAGAGATAAATCAAGGAAAAAAAGGGCCTCTTGCTGCCCTCTCCGTAAGAAAACACAGCAGTGGAGAGTGAAGAGATGACCTTATAAGAAGTAGCAAATTACATCAGATGGTGAGATGACAGGTCAAAGAAAGGTGGAGGTAGGTAGAGGTAAAAAAAAATATCGGAGAGAGAAAAATAGAGATTAGGAGAAGGACAGAAGTAGGGCAGAGAATAGGCTGTGAGGGCAAACAGTGAGTGTGGAGCGATGTAGTGTGGAGAGGGGGGACTGAGAAGGATTAAGTGGTCATGCTGTGTGTGTGTGTGTGTGTGTGTGTGTGTATAGTTGAGCAATAGAGAGGCTACACTGGGGTTATTTTGATGTCACCAAACAGTTCATGCACTCAGCAGGAGCTGACAATGAACACACAAACATGTATTTGTGTCCATACACACTCACAGGAAACCTTCCATTAATTATAGCAGGTTCTGACTCTCCAGTCTCACACCAAAAAAAGATCTGCTGCACTGAAGGTTTCCAAGTGCACAGCGGCCTCCATAATTCTTAAATGGAAGAAGTTTGGAACAACCAGGGCTCTTCCTGAAGCTGGCTGTCTGGCCCAACTGAAAAACAAGGGGAGAAGAGTCTAGATAAGAGAGGTGACCAATAACCTGATGGGCACTCTGGCTGAGCTCCAGAGATCCTGTTAAGAGATGTGCAAAACTTCCAGAAGAACTGCCAGCATTGCAACACTCCATACACATGAAAGCCTCTTTGGAGTTCGCTAAAAACAAACAAACACCTAAGGAACTCTCAGGCTGTCTAGTCCGATGAAACCAAGATTGAACCGTTTGTCCTCAATTCCAAGCATCATGTTTGTTGCACTTATTGTATTTGTTTGTTTCTGCACTGTACGTTGGCTCTGGTTTATGCTCTTAGATCAGGGGTGTCCAAACTTTTTTCAAAGAGGGCCAAATTTGATAATGTGAAAATGCCCAAGGGCCAACAGTCCCTGCTGACATTATTTTAAACAATACAAGTAGCCTATACATACATTGTTATTTTATCATTTTATTTTCAATGACAGCAAATAGCAATGTAACCAAATGTAAGCATTCATGTCTGAACACATCTCAACAACTATTCTGCCTTTCTTTCACATCTTGAAAGTCAGATAACAAAGAACAAGCCATCTAAAAGCTAATTACATAGGAACCGATCAATATTCTCACCTCAAGACAATCTTAAATATGACTTAGTGAGGGTGATGAAAAGTTGTCTAACATTTAAATTCAACACACATGAAACAGGCTCACGAAAAAAATCAAGTTGTCTCTTCGTATCTGATGATAGCTCTTCAGTGTTACGAGCCAGGTAAACATCAGCAAACACTGTCTTCTTCTCGGGGCAAATGTTTTCTGCTATTTTCATAACACAGTCTTTGATAACCTCACATTCCGTAAAAGGTTTGTCATGTTTAGCAATTACCACGGCCACTCCGCAGCTTACTTTGATGATGTTTTCATGTGAAAGGGGCCGCTGCTGTGTGGCCAAGTTATCTTGGAGTTACTTCACTTTTCTAGCTCGCTCGCTCTCTGATAGCTTGTTGTAGCATTAGCACGTTTGGTCTCGTAGTGTCTCTTTACATTATATTCCTTAAACAAGGCAACAGTCTCATGACAAATTAGGGAGACACAGTTGTTTCGGTTTTCGGTGAAAAAAATATTGCGATCTCCACCTCTCCTGGAAGCGGCGGCCCTCATTATCGACTTTCCTTTTTTTACTTGCCGTAGCCATGACAGTTCAAGGGTCAGAGCCAATTTCAAACAGCCAGACAGTTACAGAATGGTGCTGCCACCATGAGGTAAAAATAGGAATTGCATGTTGAATTTGTATGATTTATTCATTCCGTTTTGACTGTGCTGGCGGGCCATAAATAATGCATTTTAAGACAGAAGGCGCGGGCCGTATAAAATCTGACCTCGGGCCGTGATTGGCCCGCGGGCCGGACTTTGGACATGCCTGTCTTAGATGCTTGTTTAAAGGAGATGCACTTATGACTTCTGGTGACGAGTAGTTCTCTTGAATACCTATGTTGAATACACTTACTGTAAGTTGCTTTGGATAAAAGCATCTGCTAAATGACTAATGTAATGTAGAGGAAAACCAGGCGCTGCTCAGCAACTTCGCAATACCATCCCAACAGGAAAGCCTGGCGATGGCAGCATCATGTTGTGGGTGTGTTTTTTAGCCGCAGGTACCAAATGAACGACCAGGGTTTGGGAGAAGCTGAAAGAAAAGAGATATCCTTGATGATAACCTGATCCAGAACGATTGAGACCTCAGACTTGGCCGAAGGTTCGCCTTCCAACAGGAAGGAATGACAGTAGATATAGGACTAGAATTACTGCCTCACGCTTGTGTGCTTCCGCCAACATAGTGAAGTTCCTGTCACAGTTCAGCTCCACACCCTCTTCACTCTACTTGTCAGCCACGGTGCCAAGTGAATATGATTATTAGGTTTGCATTACTGGAAATGTATTATTGAATAATTTAACCTGAGTCAGTTTATTGTTCCTATTCTTGGCTTGTAGTTTGAGCTAGAATGTAAGAAGAGATATTTTGTGATTCTTTGCATTCTTTTCGTCACCTTTCATTGCTGCATTCAGTTAAAAAACAAAAAAATTGCTGTTTCCATATTTTTTGTGAAATCTGTCTTAATCAGTTGTCCAAAGAATTCTAACCTTATTCTAATGTTCTTTTTTTAAGAGCTGCTGAAGTTCCTATCATGAGCTTACTGGAGAACATTAAACACCAGCAAGACTAATTAACTGGCCAAGAAATCGAAGTGACTAACCCAGTACAGTCTCCATTTAACTCGATGGAGGAAGTGGAACATTTTGAGAACTGCCTTAAAGATTCTCCAACTCTCAGCTGAAGGAGAGTGGTGAGTGTTTTAGTTTTATTAAGCATCAATAAAATCAGATTACATTGTTCTCATTAAAATCAATCTTGATTTGAACTATTCTATATTATATGTATTAACACTGGATAATACCCTGTTTGATGAAAATGTATTGTAAATTGTAAATGTAAAAAACATTCTGTAAAGTATCACATGTTAACAGTACTTTTTTGATCCATTTTAGATTTCCTCCCTGGCAACCATCGGAGGACATGACACAAAACGGCTTACATGGAACATCCTTGCCCGCATGGTCAGTGATGATGTTGGAAGAGAATTAACTGGAAAGGGATAAATGGGGAAAAAGCCCTTCAGCCAGATGGAGTCGAAGACTTTTCTCCTGCATAAGTAACTAATATTTAATGAAAATAGTTTGAAGTCACCCAGAGGTCTTAGTGTTCAAACTTACAAATGATCATGTTTCCCAGATCTTCTCTTTAACGGTGCTAAATTCAATATTTGAACAGCAACTTCATTCTCTGCTCAGGTAGATATTACTCTACTATCTTTACATAATAGTTATATGATATATTAGCTCTGAATATAGCATAGCAAACCTTTACATGTCAGATAGCCACGAGCTTTCAGACTGCATGTCTGCTATATGTTGCACTGAGGGTTCATGGGATTTTGTATGATCTGCTTGTGATCACAGATGCCGTCAAAGAATCATGTTCAACCTGGCAGCAGACAGAGGAAGTTCCAGGAGGCGTGTTACAGTCAGCATCCCTACTGAACAAGCCTAAACAAGCCTAACAAGCCTGTATGTGTTATACATGTGTTATACATGTCATACATGTGCTGTTCTAAAATCCTTGTAAATGCATTTCATTTAAAAATGTGTTTGATACTATTCACGGTTAAATACATTTTTTCCATTAATACCTATTCAATATATAGGCTGTAATGACTTATTTTTTAAGATTAATTGTCTTTTTGCCTGTTATTAGATAGTCAGGACGGAGAGGTGGGATTAGAACCCAGGGAGCTGGTTTTTTTAATAGAGGGTTTTGTTGTTACTTGCAGAGTCCACTGTTGGATATAAATGCACAGGGGATTTTACACAAACTATGCATTTATGTTCTCCAGCATTATTGTAGATTTCATGTCTTGAATAAATTCAACATTTTATTGTTAGAGTAGCCTATTCACACTTTTATAGAGCAATCTAGATGTTGGTCAGCTTGATGTTAGATATTTCTGTAGTTTTTGAGTAAGGGATCCGCTTCATGAACGGGTCCAAATCGGATCCGGGCCAAATGAGCCGCTTCATGAGCAGATACGGGCCGGAACAGATACCCGTCAAAGATCCAGACCAGATCCGTCCCACTGTGCAAGTACACTCCGATCCGGACCCGTTTTGCGGATCTGTTCCGGAGTTTATGATACCTCCAGGGCGGATCCGGAGCGGAGTCAGTTTGCTATCTGGGTACCAAGATAACAATCCTAAAACATAATTCCTCCTCATTTCATGGCTGTTGCCGGCCTGGAGACATAAAAAAATCAGTTCATCATCACTGAGGAGATTGATACCACTTATCTTAGACCAGTGTGTTATGTACTGTATGTGTTTTGGGGAGCTGACAGTACTGTGGAAGGATGCAATAGAAACGGACTATAAGAGGAACAAGCGTAGATATAGAGTTGGAAACCTACGGTCTGCCCAATGGGGATTGGCAAATCTGTTTTGTCCCTGTTATTGGAACTGGGTGTAAGAGGGCAGCCCCTAAAGCCGACAAGGAAAAACATGACAGACATTTCACACAGTTCTAGTGAATGGTGCGAACTGCAGTTCTTGGCAAAGCGGGGTGCGGTTCTGCAATGCTGTATCACACCGTTGAGCCTTCCTCAAAGAAACGCCAGTTATTGAGGTTGGCCACCTGATGTCCCTGCAGATTGACTGCACTCTGAAGTTCTGTTTATACTCGAGATTAGTGAATCTGTAGACCGAACAAGCGCTGAGTATGTACGGAGGCGTTTATACTCAAATACACATCATTCTCCAAAAAGCCAGAGGGCTGACAAACAAGATGTACTGTTAACTCATATCTGAATTCATGGACTACTTGTTTGCCTTTGCACAAGCCCTGAAAAGAAAGAAGTCAAGTATGACATGCATTATGAAGAAACAAAGGTTAAATATAACAATTGGATTTGGCTGCAAAACATTTAGTCAAATGTAGATTTTAAGACCACCTGTTTCTAAATCATTTAAAAGCAAATGTACCTTCTTTGTATAATCCCTAGACATGTAAATAGTGTTTTTATCAGTTAACTATTTCTGACAGTTGTGATCGCGCACCAAGTTACTAAAATTCAGAGGCGCACGACCAAGTGTGATAACGTCATTTATTTTCTCACGCTGGTTTCACTACGGTGAGTATGAACTAAGCTTTACACCCTTTATTTGGCAAGATAGGTCAAGGGGCATGAGTTCTCATAGCAGAGCAGTTGCTTACGAGTAGAAGTAGAAGACGTGGGGCAGAGAAGAGACGGGGGGGGGGGGCTTCTATAAAACCCTCTCAAGCTGCTGAGTATCTGCTCCTTGCTTGGGTCTCCTGCCTTCGGACCGTTATGGGGTACGTTCATGACATTCGTTCTAGTGATAGATGAAAATGTCGTTCAACATCAATACTGGGCTTTCATTGGTGTGCTCATGCAACTTTTGTCACATGTCACTGTGTATTTGTACCTACTGGGGCTCATAAAACCCCCTTAAGGCCTCACACTGCACTTCAAGGCACCCTGCTGAATTTTCACCAATAAGTCCCCACAATCCCCCCTGCACCATCTCCACACCTCGGCTTATCAGACCACCTCTCTTTGATAATGACTCCATCATATAAACCAGTAATTTTCAAAACTAGACCAGCTGTCAAAGCCATTCAAGTATGGAGCAACGGTGCTGCTTCACTTCTGCAGGACTGCTTTGAAAGCACGGACTGGGAAGTGTTTGCACAGGGAGCTGACCTGGAGGAGTACACCTCGGCTGTCCTGGCCTACCTACACTTTTGCACTGAGACAGTAACTACCACTAAAACCATCAAAGTGTTACCAAATCAAAAACCTTGGCTGGACAGAAACGTGCGGTTACTGCTTGGAGCAAGAGGCGCTGCCTTCAGGTCTGGTGACATACCGGCCTATAAAAGTGCCCGGAGGGACCTGAAGAAGGGCATCAGAGAGGCCAAGCACAGATACAAACAGCGCATTGAGGGACACTTCGAGAACAACGACCCCCGGAGCATGTGGAGAGGTATTAAAACCCTGACTGACTACAAGAGCAGCACCACACGGATCAGTCAGGACAGTGAACTCCCCGACACCCTGAACCGCTTCTTTGCCCGCTTTGACAGAGCACAGCAGAGCAACAGCTGAGAAGACCCAGCCCAAGGAGGAGCAGACACTCTTCCTCCAGCACCACCAGGTGAGGTCCGCTCTGAGGAGGATCCACATCACCAAGGCAGCGGGACCAGACAAAGTGTCGGGCCGCACACTGAAGACCTGTGCCGACCAGCTAGCAGAGGTTTTCACTAACATCTTCAACCTCTCCCTGCAACAAGCTGCAGTCCCCACCTGCCTCAAAGCCACCACCATTGTCCCTGTCCCAAAAAAAGACTGCAGTCACCTGCCTCAATGACTAGCCCAGTTGCCCTGACCCCTGTCATCACGAAGTGCTTCGAGAGGATGATAGTATCGCACATCAAGGATGTCCTCCCAGCAGACCTGGATAGCCACCAGTTTGCGTACCGAGCAAACAGGTCTACAGAGGACGCGGCCTCCATCACTCTTCATACGGCCCCGTCTCACCTGGAGCACCCTAACACATACGTCAGGATGCTCTTCATTGACTTCAGCTCTGCCTTCAACCTCATCATCCCCCATAAACTGGTGAATAAACTCAAAAATCTTGGACTTTCTACATCACTCTGTTCATGGATTCTGGACTTTCTCTCTAACAGACCACAGAATGTCAGGATAGGGAACCTGACATCAACAACCACCATCCTGAACACTGGTGCACCGCAGGGCTGTGTGCTCAGCCCGGCCCTCTTCACCCTCTTCACTCAGGACTGCTCTGCCACATATTCCTCCAACACAGTGGTGAAGTTTGCTGACAACACCACTGTGGTGGGACTCATCTCCAACAACGACGAGACGCACTACAGACAGGAGGTCCAACATCTGGCTGAGTGGTGCTCGGACAACAACCTGGTCCTGAACACCACCAAGACCAAAGAAGTCAGAGTGGACCTCAGGAGATCCAGGAAGACCACACCCTCTCCTCTCTACATAAGTGGGGAGGAGGTGGAGAGGGTGGACAGCATCAAATTCCTGGGGCTCCACATCACTAAAGACCTCACTTGGTCCCTGAACACATCACACCTGGTGAAGAAAGCCCAGCAGAGGCTCTTCTTCCTGAGGAAGCTCAAACAAGCTGGCCTGCCCCCTGCACTTCTGGTTAACTTCTACAGAAGTGTGATCGAAAGCATCCTGTGTCAGGCTTTACTGTGTGGTATGCCAGCTGCACAGCAGAGAACCGGAGGATCCTGACCCGTGTGGTTAGAACAGCACAGAGGATTGTGGGAGCTACCCTGCCTGACCTCGACGCTGTGTATGCTGGTCGTCTCCAGAAGAAGGCCAGAAACATCTGCACAGACACCACTCACCCGGGTCACTCTCTGTTTGTTCCACTGCCATCAGGAAGGAGATACAGGACCATCAAAACCCGGACTAACAGGCTGAGGAACAGCTCCTCCGAACTCACTGACTATGTCAAGTTTATTGACTTTTAAAGGGAACTGTCATAATGTTGCACATTCAGATCAGTTGGCTTGTTACAGGAAGTACTACTAAGGCTGGCCACCTGCCACCTTCATGATATCAGCTGATTGTCCTAAAATTGTTTATATTTCGGGAATGTGTTTTTTATTTTTCAAATTACCACAAAAAACTAACAAAACTGCAATGTAATATTACTTTATAATACGATAGAATTACTTAACAACAACCCCCTGAAAGCCTCAATCGCAAAACGTTGGGGGTCATAAGACAACTATTTGTCACAGGCAATTGTCACTAATATTAATCGTTAATATTCACAAATATGAACAGTGAGTGCGGCAGTGGGTGAAGCGAGCCTGTCTTCATGTCTGTTTGTGGACTAAAAGGACCTCCTTTGGATACATGTGATCCTGAGAAGCTGGGTTAAAGCAGGACATTGTCTCTCCTCTTCTTGGATACCAGGACGGCAGCTAGAGAAGCCCTCCCTGATTTCCACCGGGTACTTCGTACACTAGTTATCTCGTCTTGGGCTTGAGACTGCAGGAGAGTTGTCATTCTCAATGCATGTGAATCCTTAAAAGACTGATATTAAACAAGCAACAGGGATCTGGTGAAACAACCCTCAGCATACCGCTCTGGTATCACAATGCTGCATCTTGTATGTCTACCGCCCTATAAGTCCTATGTGAAGCAATTCATTCACTCAAAAAAGATGTTGCCATGCACATATGTAACTGGGAAAATTATTTAGAGATATATAGCGATGTAACTTTTATGAGACAGGGCTGAATGAACTTTAACGAAGTGCAACTTTATGCAAGTGCAATACGAAGTCTGGAACATTAACAGTAACCTTTTGCAGTGCATAATTACACAAAATGTCTCCTTGTCTGTTATTTACTGACGTCTAAAACTATCAGCAGCAGCAGACAAATCATGTGCGTCATTGCTCGAACCTGCACCACCGTTGGTTACAAGAGCTATCAAGTGTTTGCACCCTCATCTTGGTGTGAGCTACTGAGACTTTTAAACTTGATTATTTTGTAAACCAAAGATTATAAAAACAGGATGCAGGACTAATTGACTGATGGATATACTTTAAAATAATTGGTTGATGGAATTTGCCGATTGTTCTGAGTCTGTTGCTTGTTTCTTTGATGTAAAAATCATATGCTGTTTGTTTGAACTTTTTGCTCTTTTAAATCTGTTGAATGATGTACGATGATTTGGAATCTCAACAGGAATATTTGCTGTAAAAGGTTAGATACATTTAAATATGATTAAGACATATCAGTGCACCAACGATGTTCCTGTGTCTTGTTTTCATGGAGGCAGCTAGTTGCAAGAGTACAGCCTCGCGTTAGCAGCCGACTAGAAGACGTGTGTGTGTGTGTGTGTGTCCACTGTAATCACTACATTTAATGGGACAGATGTGTCGCCAGTCACTGAGCTGATCGATGAAGAATGCGTAATACGAGACATTTCAGAGAGCTTTGAGGGACAGAAGGATTGTGAATCCCTGAAAATCGTCAGACCTCCTCCAGCCCATCGGGCAGTTACACCGGTCTGTTGGTGGTAAGGATTAGGTCTCTGTTCCATGGATATTTTGTTATTAATAGTGTGATTCGGTTTGTAACTGCATTTGCTTTTGTTAGGTATTAACTACCTCTTGATTTTGACTTGAACCAGCTGATTTCAGCCCTGTTTGCTGACGGAAGGAGGAGAGCGAGGAGGGAGGCTGCTTTTCCATTGTTTGAGAGATTCTGGACGTAACAAACGTTAGCGCTCGGGAAACAGTGAAGCCAAAGGGTCACACATCGCTTGAAGAGGCATTTGCTCGAGGCAGCATATGACAAGAAACGCAAGCACGACCCATCTATGCACGGACCTGGTCCCGCTACAGGCAGTCGAGAAAGACTCAGAGCAATGATTAAAACACTGGATTCAAGGTACGTCTGACCGGGGCCACAATACTTCAGCCAAACTGCTATCCCAACAGTATAGGAACAAACAAGCACCCCCTCTAGTAAGCACAGCCTTCATACATGATGACATTAACATGTATTATATTCTATGTACTTCTGACAGTAGAGTAAGCCTCTATGAACCTATACAAGGAAACAAAGAAATACCGTGAAACCAGCAGAATCTTAAAAATACCGTGAGACACATGTTTGGTCATACCGCCCAGCACTAGTTACCATGGTTACTCTCTGAATGCACACTCACTTACATTATTCACACAAACACTAACTCTATTTATAAGAGGAACACATGCTCAATCTCTGACATGCACTCATATCAACACATACACGCACACCTCCCCACCTACACAACGATATGCACACTGCACTTCCTTACGTGCACACTACTCCCTTCTCGGACACTGAAATAACTTTCTGCACTAAGACACACACACACACACACACACACTGCTGTGACCCTAGTGAGCAGGCCAGCTGTGTGTGTGCTGGAGCAGTAACCCCGGCGTTAATTATAAATCAATGGGCCGACTGCAAACGCACACAGAGTGCATCTCCGGCACACATGACTTCTCCCATGCATGTCAACATCCACAGGGTATATAAGCCGTTTAAAGTGTCGGGGCTCCAGCAATATTCATGGCTGATTATAACAGATGGTCGACACACACGGCGCAACACAGCACTGATACAGGACAGTGATACCAACACAGGCTGAGAGGAGCGCAGGGTTAGGGCCGGGATCATCAACTGATAACTGCTGCTTCTAGAATACCGGGGGGGGGGGGGGGGGTTCAGCGTTTTACAATTCGAAATATTACTTTTTATTTTGTTTTATTTACTTTCCTGCTCCACTTGTACATCTACTTCCACTGCTAATGTCCTTTAAGAGCCCACACTACACTCACCTGGACACAACAAAAGAGACAAATGCAAGAAACCTCCAACCCGTTTTTATTCACAAGCGAACATGTGGTGAGGAGAACAGAGCTACTTGGTTAGGTTTAGCAAAACTAAAAGTGAATATGTCACATGTCTGTGATGTAAGTTAGGCAGCCCGCTGAATGGAAACTACTCAAATAACTTGAAATAAGTCAACAATGACTTTTGACTTAACATTGGACATGAACAGCGGCCTCCTGGGTGAAAGTCTTGAGATTGTTTTGACCCGTTCTTCCACCTTCTCCCTGCGCAGACTTTGTCACCTTTGAATATTCTTCTGAATATTAATGTTGCAGCGGATGGGTTTACATCTGAATACCTTGGAAGAGAGGTGCAGCTCACAAAGAAGCTGAAGGGTTCCTTGTGCGCCGTGACAGAATGTCAGTATTTGACCCTCAGGAATGAGATGGGGCTGAAACCTCCAAATCATTTTAGTTCCCTTTATGCTGACGTGATACTTTCTGATGGTTGTAAGGATGAACTACAGCATTCTATACGTGTTCTGTGCTTTACTCGTTTTTTTGTTGACTGTATGATATTCAATTCCAGCATTGTTTTGGATGAACGTTATCTGTAATATATATTTTTTCACTTGAATAATGACGTTTCCATTCATCATTTTCTGCCCCGAGTAATGTCTGCAGGTCATTAGGTCTGTAGGTCTAGAGCAGACCGTATGTTACGGTAGCACACAGGATGCCTCATGAGGCCAGAAAGCAAACCAAAGAAGAAATGCTGTTTTCTGTCAGACATGCTTAGGCCTCCATGCACAGACTCATTTATATGTGTACATTGTCTGTTGGAGGAATCTAGCTAATTATTAGTCAACCTAGGCCATGACAACGGACTAACTCCATCCACTGGTTTAGGTGGTGGGATGCGATTAAAAGCTCTGGACAGTATGTATGACTATAAGGATTATCTTATCTTATCTATTTAAGGAAGACAGAAGCTTGGGCGTGAACCATTTCATTTCATGGGAATCCTAATATCCCATTGCTGACAGGATGTGTTCAGTAAATTGTATTGAACTTTGTATTATTATTTTACACTTTGAGTTTGCTTACTGTTGTTATTATATCATTCCTTGCGTTTCATTAGTAATATGACTCAGATACTCCATTAACAGTACTTTATGTGAACCCGGTTTATGTGAGGCAATAAAAATAAAATATATACAGGAGAAAACATTATTGTTAATAAATTACTTTTTTCCCCAAACATTAACATTTTCTTTTTTCTTTTTTGTGACCCAATCCACATGAAAGTGCTTTAAAGTTGAAAGCACATGTAGCTTACGTATTCCTCTGATTTATACACTGTCCAGCGGGTGTTTGGCTCATAAAGAGATACAATCTCGAAACACAAATGCCTGTGCAGCGTGGTGTGATTATTACATGGTAGGAACACACACTCACACTTCTATCTTCATGAGGACAACTTCAAACAGGCCTTCTTATGTCTGTCCCAAAGTAACCACTGGCCAGAAATGTCCTCACTCTGAAGGTCTAAAGTCAAAATAGTCCTCACAAAGACAGCTGTACAAGTACCTGCACACACACACACACACACATTCATAGCGAAGCACCCCAAGAGAACGACACAGCAGACAGTGGAGGAAACAGCAAGAAATGATATGCAACTCCTCAGCTGTTTCCAGTCATAAAGTTATATGTGTATTCATTTTCATATGCTGAAAATCAATTGAAGCCCAGAGGAAAACGACATTGTTGCAATGGAGAATGATGTTGGAGAGTATGAATATTACCACTGCAATAAAACTCATGTGCAATATTTATGAATTACTCCTTTAAAAACAGATAAATCGTGTTGTATTTTTGATCAACTTTTGTCCTATCATGCCAGTATTTTAAAACAGACGTATTCTTATGTTACTGATTCATATCCCGACAAACATGATGTGATTGTCATAGTTAAATATAAAGAGGGCCATTTCCAACTACAGCTGTCAGAATGCAGTACGTCCTCATGGCAAACGCTTCACACGCATACAAACACTGACACATTAATCATGCACAGAGCAACATGCATGCAGCCGCTCTCACTGTGACCTCAGCATATGCAGCACGTCTTCAAAAGCAACATTAGACATCAGCGGGGAGGACGAGGGGGAGATGGAGAGAGTGAGTGGTGGGGGATAGAGGTGAAGAGAGGGAGGGCGATCAAGTGTGCTCGACAGATTATATATAACTACTTGTACAATTACGGGTCTATATTACTAACTGCAGTCTGTCACAACAGTGAAGGCTCAACAAGAGGAAGAGACTGAGGCAAACACCATGTGGACCGTGAAATGGTGGAAGACGAGGAGAGTGTTGTGTGTTGAGTGTACATATTGTTAAGCCCGCTGAGGCAAATTTCTGATTTGTGATTTTGGGCTATACAAAAATAAATTGAATTGAATTGAATCTCATTTATATCTATATATCTATCGCATCATCTCAAGACTACTGCAACTCACTCCTTGCTGTTTTGCCTGCATGCGCCTTCCAACCTCAGCATCCCTGCTGGTCTTCAACCTACCCAGGTCCTCCCACATTATCCTGCTCCTGCTCCTGCTCCGGTTACCGGCGGCTCCTCAGATCTGATTCAAGACACTGGTACTTGCCCATCATGCTGCGAATGGCTCAGGCCCATCCTGCATCCAGGGCATGGTCCCGCACACCCAAGTCCACTATCTTTTACTGATCCCGAACTATGATGGAAGCCCGGCTAGCACTCAACAATAGCTCTGAAGTTACTGTTTTGTATGTGTGTTGAACCTAAGTTCCCCGAGGGACTGACACACATTCCAGTATCTCAACGGAGGCTTTATGTGCTCCAGTGTGTACGTGTTGAGGTGTACGATGGAGAGACTTCGATGCGCTCATAGCAGACGGGTGTTAGCGATGGGGCAGCGGAAAAGTAAGTATATTTAAGTGGTTAAGTGGTAACGTTGTTAAATGTAAAGTTTGGGTTAACTGTGTTTGATTTAAGAAACTAAGTGTGCCATTACCTGCATGGAACTAATATTAGCGAGCTGTTTATAATTGGCTTGAACAGGGACTAGAACAGGTTCTTTAATCACAGTTGACTTTGTCGCAGGGCTTTCCCTGCCGTTATATCGGGCGAAGGACCTTTCTGCACATGAACATAAAATGAATGTGGAGAGCTTCAGGGCTGTGAAAGTCCTCACAACCACATTTAAGGATGATAGATGGTAAAGAATTGAAAATAAAAATGTACAGTGTCCAAAGCACAAACCAACTTCTGGAAAAGACGAGCGAATTGGGATTTGTCCTTGAAAGGATTTTAAAAATGAACACAGATTACCAAGAGTTTACTGATGTTGATAGTAGCGTACAGGTAAGGAACCTTGACACATTCCAAGTGCCCATTTTCAACCTGTTGCAAGAGAAGTCTGTCTAACTCGGGTACATTTTCATTTATATTTTTTGGGGTTATGTGTACATCTTGTCAAATTTTGTTACAAAGAATCTCATGGAAATTTGTCTAAATTTCTGCTTTGTTCGGCTTTGCTCTTAGTTCTCTCTTCAGCCTAAAAAGGAGCCAGATGTACAGGATGGATTGAGGCCGCTCCTCGAAAAGAAAGTTCCTGAAATATTTGAGGAACTGCAAACTCAGGGCATTGTTACAGAAAAAACAGGCTGAAACTCGTCAAAGTTTGCGTCTCTGACTTGGTGGAGAGGCACGGATTGTAAGTTTTGCAGTTTATAATAAGAGTGATTAAACAAATATGCTCACTTACCACGATTGGACTTTTAAAAGCATGTACAGCACACGTTTATTCTATGTGTAACTGTCAAGGAGACATGTGTAATTGTTTATTCTTTTGAGTTTATATGGTACCATATGTGGTGCCTCAATGTATCGTATTTCGTCATGTATGTTGCTAGGTAACAGGCCACACCCAGAGTTGGCGTGGGCGTATGACCGTGGCATTGTGGGTCGTTTGCTCGCGCAGAAGCTAAGAGGAGTAAACGACCCCGGGGTAAACTGATTCTGCATGTGGTCCAAGAGGTGCACACGGTAAAGTGTTCATTTGTACATATATTTGTGTGTATTGTTGTTGACCTGCCTTTACGTTTAAATGTGTTGCATTTTTTGAGATTGTAGTTTGTAGTTTGTCATTATCAATGTGCTAATATGTTCTAGCAACGTGTACTAGCACACGTTTGTCAACGGACATTTGCCTGAGAGACTCCACAAGAGCTCGCAATTTACCCACAAATGTTTGTGTTTGTTTGTAGTTTTCACGGTGTCTGAGGTGTCTGAGGTGGAGAGAGAGGATGAGAGAGAACGGCAAATAAAGTTCATCAAGACATCAGTACGAAGCGTCGCCATTGATGTTGGACCAGTGCAGCTACAGTATGTATGTATGTCTGCGAACAGGTGGATGCTGTCCATAGAAGGCCGTGTGGTAATCACATATTTACCTCCCGTGCCAGATTTCACAACTGCCCTGGCCCTTGAGTATCAGGTGGAAGCAACCACAACGTATACAAAGGTATTGTTAAAAATTCTTATGTACATCACGTTTCTTTGCATTTGCATTCCCTGCATTTCTCCATTAAAGTCTGCTTGTAGCATTGACCAGGTAAAAATCACCGTACTTGCATTTGCCGACAATACAAGAATATGACTTCTTGTGGTATGACTTTTGTAATACAACAACTAGATCACAGGGGTTACCTTTCCATTAGATCCTGAGCTATGTTTACTGGGAAACTTCACAACTCTCAACAGGTCTTTAACCAAGCTCCAAATTAAACTTGCAGAAATTGCTTCATGTGTGGGCAGGAAATGTATCGCGATGACGTGGAAGTCTGATTCCCCCACTCTCATGGACAGATGGTCTGTGGAAATGAACAGTTGTATTCCTCTTGAAAAGGTTACATATAGTCTCAGAAAAAGATATCACTTATTTTTGAAAATCTGGCAGCCTTATTTGGAGTACATGGGTACAACACTAACAGGACTAACTATGTAGAGCTCTGATTGTGCTGTGTCACTTTATGCACCAACCTTTTTGTTTTGTTTGGGTGGGGGGAATTATTTCTTTACTTTATTTTATTTCATCTATTTGTCTTTCTTAACTTGTTATATCATTTTTTGTAATGTTTAATGTACTGTGTTCTGTATGCTCTCTTGCATTGTTAAAATACTTGGAAAAATAAAATATTCCAAAAACAGAATAGGACTTCTTACAATCAGCATCTATTTGATTCTGCTGTAAAAACAGTTTGCCCAATTATTGTCTAGAAAGAGTTTGATCGTTGTATGGCCTTGTTGATATGCCCTGAAAAGACTGATGAGCTTGGTGGTTCTAAATATTAACTTCCATTTTCATTTGTATTTGGTTGCTTTTCAGGGTAAATCCAGACTGCAGCAAATGCAGTGTGGTCAAGAAAAGCCTGGAAAGTGGAAGACCAGTAAAGCGCAAGACATCAGGTATCAACCAGTCAAACCCTTCATGAGGGACTTCACTGCTTTGACTGATGGAGGTGAGGCTCTTATGATAACCTGCCTTTAAAGAGTTCCCTCTTCTGCTATTTTTCCATGAAGGTTTGGTTTTTATTTGTCAAAGTTTGTCAAAGACTCTCAACCCAAAGTTTTGGTGATTTGCATGTTTTGAATGTAATTTACACTTTCGGCTGGTAGGAACATCTGATAATGTTAATGTTAAATCTGCTTTCAATGTGTCCTTGATACTTTAAATAATATATCCAGAACACACATTGGACAGTTTTCAATGGAACTAACTTCCACTGAAGAAATAATCATTGTCATGTAATTTCAAACGTCATAGCAGCAGGACTTGGGGATATTTTGAACTGTGTGCAGACAGAGTAGATGTCGCTGTTTTCTGCCCTTGTAGTCACATAAAATGACCAATAAGTGGCTATTAATGGTATGAACGCAATCTGGCATTCAACAAAAATAATATAAAATGGACGTAAAACGTTTAGTGCTCATACATCACTTCGGATAGAAATTGAGACACTTGTGGCACTGATCCACAGAAACTAAACGGGATTAGGCTATGCTGCACATTGCTTTCACAATAAATCCCTCTTCTTTTCACATGCAGTCTAGTCTGGAAGAATTGAACAACAACGATATGATTTAGTAGAACAAATGACATTTAACCGATCTATGCAGGTCTGATGTTGACCAGCTGGGGTAGGATTGAAATTGCAGGTTGGTTTTCTCCGAACTGTGGTTCTGAAAATACACAAGTTGATTCCCAAATCAAAAGATTCGTACACAGTTTTTGAACCATGTATTTTGTATGTGTACGTAGAGACATTATACCAAAAACAAACTAGAACAACTAAATACAAAAACTAAAATGAATCATTGCTGACAAACTGAAACTAAAACCAGCAAATACTCTGAATGCTAACTAAAACTATGAAATTGAAAAGTCAAAACATAAAATATACTTAATTAAAAAACTATTACAACCTTGCTCCACACAGAACAGAAATAATTCGTGAATAAAGGATTACACTTTGTGTTGCAGATGAGCGAGAAAAAAGGAATTGTATCTGATCATTCAGACCGATGTTATAAAGTAATTTGAATACATATTTAAAAAAAAAAATATATATATATATATATATATATATATATATATATATATATATATATATATATACATACATGTATATTGTCTAATGGCATAGAATTGAATAGAGTATTGTGTAAGACTAAAATGTTTATATTGTATCTGCTAGATTCCCCAGCATGCAACAGTAAAAACAAACAATTGAATGTAAGTAAGTAATAGCAAACATTGCCACCACTAAGTGCCCATTACATGTTTAACTCTGTCCTACAACAGCACAATTTAACAAATCTTTAAAATAACACTCTGAAACTCTGAACTGAGCTTTATTACTATTGCACGCTGGAAGTTAATCTGTCAGATTGTGGCTTTTTCTGATGCCATATACTATTGAACCCATCTGCACTAACTGTGTTAACATCCACTCTGTGGGTAATCGGGGAACACGTTTAAACGCACCGCAGTGCACTGTAAATCTGCATATATACATGTAGCATATCAGTAACCAGGGCAAGCGTGGCTTACTGATTTTAGCTCTACAGATTAAAGATGATACGGCCTTGTCTTTTTGTTCCGTGTTATTTTATCCATGTGTCTGTTTGAGTGGACTGCAACTTAAAATACTTCGAACTTAAAACTGATGAACTGGCGGCAGTGAGAGAACAGGCCCTAAGCAGAGTTCCTCCTCACAACAGTGTGAGTTTTACTAAACAGCCAATTTTCACACCGACTACACCAAAACCATTGCATTCCTTTCATACGCCGTGCGCACCTTAGATACCATATTCTCAACTTTTCAGCACCAGGTGCGGAGTCGCACCTCTTGTCAATGTCACAATTGACAGAGGCAGCCAATCAAGTCCAGCAAGACGCAGGCTTTACTGCTTTACCACTGACTTCCTGTTCTTATGCCAGTAGATGTGGTTGGAACGGACATTGACATTAGCAATAGCTAACTTTGCTCGGTCTAACCACACAACACTTTGCTCGGTCTAACCACAGAACACTTTCCTCGGTCTAACCACAGAACACTTTGCTCGGTCTAACCACAGAACACTTTCCTCGGTCTAACCACAGAACACTTTGCTCGGTCTAACCACAGAACACTTTCCTCGGTCTAACCACAGAACACTTTGCTCGGTCTAACCACAGAACACTTTGCTCGGTCTAACCACAGAACACTTTCCTCGGTCTAACCACAGAACACTTTGCTCGGTCTAACCACAGAACACTTTCCTCGGTCTAACCACAGAACACTTTGCTCGGTCTAACCACAGAACACTTTCCTCGGTCTAACCACAGAACACTTTGCTCGGTCTAACCACAGAACACTTTGCTCGGTCTAACCACAGAACACTTTCCTCGGTCTAACCACAGAACACTTTGCTCGGTCTAACCACAGAACACTTTCCTCGGTCTAACCACAGAACACTTTGCTCGGTCTAACCACAGAACACTTTGCTCGGCCTAACCACAGAACACTTTGCTCGGTCTAACCACAGAACACTTTGCTCGGCCTAACCACAGAACACTTTCCTCGGTCTAACCACAGAACACTTTCCTCGGTCTAACCACAGAACACTTTGCTCGGTCTAACCACAGAACACTTTGCTCGGTCTAACCACAGAACACTTTCCTCGGTCTAACCACAGAACACTTTGCTCGGTCTAACCACAGAACACTTTGCTCGGTCTAACCACAGAACACTTTGCTCGGCCTAACCACAGAACACTTTGCTCGGTCTAACCACAGAACACTTTGCTCGGTCTAACCACAGAACACTTTGCTCGGCCTAACCACAGAACACTTTGCTCGGCCTAACCACAGAACACTTTGCTCGGTCTAACCACAGAACACTTTGCTCGGCCTAACCACAGAACACTTTGCTCGGTCTAACCACAGAACACTTTGCTCGGCCTAACCACAGAACACTTTGCTCGGCCTAACCACAGAACACTTTGCTCGGTCTAACCACAGAACACTTTGCTCGGCCTAACCACAGAACACTTTGCTCGGCCTAACCACAGAACACTTTGCTCGGCCTAACCACAGAACACTTTGCTCGGTCTAACCACAGAACACTTTCCTCGGCCTAACCACAGAACACTTTGCTCGGCCTAACCACAGAACACTTTGCTCGGCCTAACCACAGAACACTTTGCTCGGCCTAACCACAGAACACTTTGCTCGGCCTAACCACAGAACACTTTGCTCGGCCTAACCACAGAACACTTTGCTCGGTCTAACCACAGAACACTTTGCTCGGTCTAACCACAGAACACTTTGCTCGGCCTAACCACAGAACACTTTGCTCGGCTGTTATTAAGATGTTACTATCATTGTTATACGTTTTAAAGGGAACTGTTACGGATACATATGCTTGGTCCCATTTCCATAAAATATACCAATTGTTAAGTATGAACTGTACTGTATACTAATGTGTATAGTACGCTGTTTTTGCAGTTAGCATTAAGGTTTTCATGGAGATGTAATGCTTTTTGAATATGAATATGAGATGTACCTTTCTTTATCTGGCTAATGGTTTTCACTGAATATTATTCGGCCCGATTCTGGGGCCTCATTCATCCCGAGTCGACAACTGGACTCAGCCCGACGCGTTTCTTCTGGCGTGCCGATGGTGGCCCCGGTTATTTTTGATTATGGCCCAGTGACGGCCGAATACACCGGCCTGATTCTGGGGCGTCATTCATCCTGAATCTCAGCCGAGTCGGCAACCGGACCCGGCCCGACGCGTTTCTTCCGGCGTGCCAAGCATATGCCGGATCTGGGCCAAGTAATTTTGGCTACCTGGGTAACAAAGGAGAACGTTTTGAGAAAGCTTAATTTGCACAGTAAGAAGTTTTACAGTGCAACAAATCCCTTAAGGGGACAATTTTATTTTTGAATTTGATGAATTAACTGTTTATCAGACTACAAATGAGACCTAACTTGCTTGTGCACCCTGTGGTCCCTCTGACTCACTTCAAATTAGAAAGATCTTACCCTTCGCGAGTCATTAAAATGACTTAAACTTTCAAAATAGTTGAAATGAAATATTATATAAATCAGGCTTTGAATGAAATATGAACAAACCGCTCTGTGAAAACCTTCAGAATATAGAATAGAAGGAAAGTGAAACATTTGGTGTATGTAACTGATATGAATTGGAGATTTGTGGCTCAGAGGTTTTTTTTTTATAGAAAATTACATACATTTCGGAAGCCACTATACAGGCAAATAGGGTGAAAAACGTCCCCAGGTTGTTACTAACATGAAAACATTTTACTGAAATTTGATGTTGAAATATGCAAATATGCAATTTGTAAATTTAGTAGAAATCTACAGAGACACCCAGAGAAAGTAGTACAATAATCAGCCAAATGTGTATTTTGGATGTGTCCTGAAAGAAGACATGTTAGAGAAGCAACACAGCCTAAAATCTTGAAAATTGACTGGTGCATGAAGAACAATGTTTTTGCCTGTGACATAAGCTGCCAGATAAATGGAGTGAAGTAGAAGTAGGAAGGTGTAAATGCACTAAGTAACATTCCACCACAGCTGTGTTAAACTAACACCCCTCATGATTTAAAGCTTCATCACGGTTACAGCTCATAAGGACACTAAAGTGACTTTGACTGAAAATGTGTTAAAAAAGGTTGTTTGTTCATCTGAGCGATTATGTACCCAAAGCTATTTTTGGTCTGTGTGTGTGTGAGTTTTAGTGTACATGTGAAGTACATTATTACAGTTGCATCGAATATGACCCGCTCACCCCGAAAACGTTACACCCACACAGTGGAACCGGAGCAAGAGACCGGTAGTTCTTTCTCCCCCGCCTTACATACAACGCCAAACATCCCACAAAGTTCCTATTGGCTAAATCCAGCTGGCTCCTCCTTCTCACAGGACCCTCGCACGGGCATGACCTGTCTAGAAATCTATCTGTCCCTTACTTATTCTAAATACACTCAATGACTGACTTTTATGCCTTAAGCCTTCTATGATAAACATTCCACATAAAAGATAAGGCTTTCCAACTTTTGGCAAAAGCTTCATGTCTCAAATTCTCCATCTAGCTACTAATCCTAAAACACTTTATGCTTATCTTAATTATGCATTTCCAAAACACTTATGATTATGAATTCTTAAATATGAATCATTAAACACTTTTATTATAACTTCTAAACATACAGTTCTACACTCAAATTTCCTACATACACATCCGTTCCCATTGTTGCTAACTGTAAATCGTTGTAAAGGAAGGACCATAACAGAATGATGACAGCTAAAAGGTCACAAAGGCCCCACACAAACACACGGGCAGAGTTGCATCAGCAAAAGGAAACCGCTGGCAGTGCGGCAGCTCGCCTCCTCCACTACTGCACCTTATACTGCACCTTATACTGCCCACACAGACACTTCCTGATTCAGCACACGCACACACACTCACAAAGAAGTGACCACAGTGTCAGCAGGCGGGAGAGAGAGAGAGAGAAAAAGAGAGAGGACAGACAAGGAGAGGGAAACACTCCCTGTATAAATCACTCTTTCTGACGGGGTGAGGGGAAGGGGGGGGGGGGGCGGGTGAGAGAGAGAGCAGCAGATCAAGTTATAGAGAGTGTCTCTTCCCCACATTATTCAGAGTTATGTAACATAGTGTAGCAGAGTCACTGTAAACAAACGCAGCCACACATATCTATGCATTTATGCATCCACAACACAGACGAGCCACAGTGGTGGGCGTCCACTGTGCAAATGTATCACCGTCTCTGTTCTCTGCATGCACGCAAAGTCACAGATATACAATATATATATATATATATATATTGTATACACACATAAATATGTGAACAGGTTCCTAGGCTTCCAGACATTTCAGGGCAATTACTTGTATGAAAACAATGAGAGGGCATGAAAAGAAACAGAGGAGACGGGGAGAAAAAGAGGCAAGACGGTATATAATGGATTAGAGTTGATGTGTGAGGAAAAAAAGGAAGGAGGGAAAAGAGGAAGACATCAGCAGAAAGGGAAGAACTAGAGATGAAGTACAATTAATAAGATAAAAATAAATAAAATCTGGAAAAAGGTATTCTAATGCTGCGTTCACACCAAACGAGGCACGAATTATTCGCGCAAGTAGATTACATACAAAGTCTCTGCACAGACGCGATGAGACTGGCGCGGCGCGAATTTGCGATGGCGCGATGGATGCGAATTTGCGGCGCGATGGACGCGAATTCGCGTCAAACGCCAAATCGCCCCAAACTGCGAAATAAACGCGTGACGCTGTGGCGCGATAGCCTATCAGCGTTGAGTTGCTCCCCCTGTCATCACTGGCTTCCTGCCGTTGTTGAATCAGGAAATAAATACTGTAGCCGTCTGTGTTCACCCAGAGCTCTACGATACCTCATATCAATAGAGACCGGACCAAACTATGTGTATGCATGTGTGTGTGTAAACCATACGGTACAAACAATGAATAGATGCTGCCGTATTTACGTCTAGATGACGTTATTCTGAGTGTTGGTGGAGCTGCTACGATGTTAGCACAACCTAGCACCGCTCCATTGGGAAGACAAGTCGCCTACAAATCGGCATCATTACGTAGTTATTTCCGAGTCCCTTTTTGTCGGTTTATTGCCGTTAATTCACAGCCAGATCTGTTTATTTTGTGTTCATACAGCTGTAGTAAACAGCAACCAATATTATGAACCAGACATGACGGCGTTTAGTTCCCGGGATATCTGTGACTTCCACAACACGTACTAAGCAGAAATAGAAGTTATTTTTTCCATGGTTAATGGCGGACAGTTGAACGGCTTTCAGGGTGATAAGCCCCGCCCCCTCTCCGGCACGATTCGCGCAAATGTACACAAATGGTCGCCGGCGAAACCTGCTGCGTGATTGACGCGAATATGCGGCGCAATGAATTTGCGAACGCGGCATAAGACAGAGGGGGGTGGAGAGTACATGGAAAAGACAACAAAGTAAGAGTGCAGAGGGCACGCTAGAAACAGTGACAAGAGAAAAGGAGAGGAGATCAGATGGGGGGAAAGGGGAGAGGGGTCAAGCGGTACGGAAAGGACATGAGGAACAGTGAAGAGAGGAGATGAAAGGAGAGAAGGAAATTACTCCGAACATGCACTCTGCAGACTTAAAGATTGGGCTCTGGTGGACTTCGGTCATGTGTACTGTGACCTGTGTGAAGACCGTCAGGGTGCTGAGGGAATATCATGTGCTATGAGATGGGACGTCAGCTGACATGGATATGACCGACGATGAGATCTCCACCCGTCGTCCATCTCAAGAGTAGTTTTGTGGGACCTTCAGAATAGGACTCACTTTGGCATATCAAGCCTCACTGTATATTGAATGAATAAGGAATATGTTCTTCATATATATATATACTGTCCATACTACTAAGACTTAAAATGTATATTCAAGGATCAAAATAAACATTTATAGGATCAGTTGGCTTTGATGTGTTCAGAACGTCGAAACCCACGTGTGCACTTGTGGATTAGGATCTCTGCTACTATGGACTTGAGCCTGGCAGTTCTGAAAGTTGAAACACTTGGATTCAACCTAAAAGAGCAAGAAGCTGATGGAGAGTAACGGTCCGCATAAAGCACCCTGATTCATTTGATTCAGTCGGAAAGACACACTGGAAGCCAAAATGGTAGAGAAGTTAAAGAGAACAAAAAAGCATAGAAAGAGAAGAGTGGTAGAACAGAACAAGAAAAAAAGAGAGCGAGACAGTAAGAAGAGCTGAGGCTGCCCTCTCGCTCTCTCGCTCTCTCGCTCTCTGAAGCGTCTTAAAGGCCTCAGACTCTCATGTATATTAATGGTGCTGAGATATGACAATGGTGACACAACGCCTGTTTACTGGGAGCTTGGCTGGCTGGCCAGGTTGAAGCTGTTTAGCATGCGACTCTGCTGGGATTTATCACACCGCACCCATGTCGGAGAGCTGCTCAACTTAATACAGCGACGCAGCTTTTTGTGGGCTGCATTTACATTTTCACTTTTTTTTTTCCCCAGGCATTTAGCGGACGCGCTTATGCAGAGTGACTTACAATGAAAGCGGCATTAGCGAGAACACTCCAGGATCATCCTTAAAGGTTGCTAGGGGCCGCGACCGTGGCTCACTGGGTTAAGAGGGTTGTCTGGTAACTGCAAGGTCGACGGTTTGATCCTTGGGACGTGTCATGTGTCCCTGAGCAAGACACTGAACCCCGTTTGCCTGTCACAGGCAGCCCACTGATCCCTATATACAGGGATGGGTCAAATGCAGAGACAAATTTCCCCCTTACAGGGATAAATATAGTATAATAAAATTTAAAAAATTAAAAGAATACTATATCGTTGAAATAAAAACATACAGTCTTTAAAAAATACAAATTCTATTCTTACCTCACTGTACTACAACGGTGTGTCCATTTGGCAATTTGTTCATTCTTAAAAGCGGGGACGGATTGGCTCGTTTTGTTCCCCCGCAATTGCAAATATGGTGCTGCACGGAGAGCGCCAAGAATTCATCAACACACAACCATAGACTGTATAAGAAGTGCAAGTAGTCATCGTGACGTCAGTCATTGGTTTGTGGACTGATGTTTTGAAGCCTCGAGTTAGGCGAGTTCACCGTCCCCATCTTGGATTACTGCGTCGCCATGTTTTTTTTTTTTGCAACCAATAAACAGACATGACCATATTTAGAATGTAGAGAGGTGATGTAGAGACTCCTTATACGTCTCTGGTAGAGACCTGTCAATCACAACGTAGCCCCGCCCTAAAGCATCCCCTGCTTTATGGTCTGTGTGACTCTAAATGGACCATAATGTACTAAATGAACATCATGCTGTATTGAAGAAGACTTGAAACTAGAGATTGAGACATAAACTCATGTTTACAATGTTTACTGAGGTAATAAATCAAGAGAGAAGTAGAGTCATTTTCTCATAGACTTCTATACAACCAGAGGAGTCGCCCCCTGATGGACATTGGAGAGAATGAAAGTTTTAAGACACTTCAGCATCGGCTTCACTCTTCAGAACCGGAGGTTGTCGCCTGGTTTAAACATATCAATGACTCTGTTGTACTTGTTGACAAGTTCCTCCATTACCATGGCGGTTGCAAAGTTAAATGTATTGTCACTGTATAATAACAAAAATACGACAATAACAAAGACACTTCCGCATCGGCTTTAAGAGTCAGAACCGGAGGTTGCCGCCTGGTTTCTACATTCTTTTACCACTGGGCAGAAAGTAAGTCCCACTCCACCCCTGACAAAATCGTATACACCTAAAAGGTGCATCATGTCTCCATCTTGTTGATATTACATTAACTGCAGCAACACATATTTTGAGCAATATTTCAATTAAACTCAACGAATCTGCCAAATCAACGCCATATTGCAAAGTGTGCCGCCAGCTCTGTCCAACGAGACAGAGCTGGCTCTCTCACCCCCCACTTCCCTGTCCATGATGATGCCCCAGTGGGGGAGGGAGGGAGGTGTGGGAGAGCGGTCTGGGGCGAGACAGATTCAAGTCTTTATTGAAAGATCATATGGGATGACTGAGGAATCCCATTACTTGTTGATTAAGTATTGATCCCGAGCCGTCCAAGTATTAACAAGTAAGCTAATATGGGCCGACCCATGGGACCGGTGACTTGGTACGTCCGTGTGTGTATGACTGAATGAGAAATAGAGAGAGAGAGTGACGGTAAGAGAGAGAGAAAGGGGGATTGTGACAGGCTGAAAGAGCAAGAGAGAAAGAAATGATCACAATAAAGGTGGACGGGAGAGAGAAAGCATTTAAAGTTTGAGACGACAGAGAGCCAAAGTTGACCGTGCACATGGAAAAAGCAGGCGAACTTAAGTATTAACGAGTCAAAGGAAGACTGGAAGAGGAGGAGAGAGAGGTATTTAAGCGGGGGGGGGGGGTGCCCCAGGCTTTGCTTGAAATGTCAAGCGCTTACCGCTGAGTGGAGATCAATTCCTTCATTACTCTCTGCTCCTACCATTACCATCAACGCATGGCATTTCTGCAGGGAATTGGTGCCCCCCCATTACACACATGCAACCCCACACTGATGGTCGAGTGGAATTTCTTTACAAAGCATCTTCAACTAGATACATTTAGCCACGGACTGCAATGTAAGCTATGGAACAAAAATGAGAGTTAAGCATTTGATGTTTTAAAGTTTTAAAATTTTTAAATAAATATAATCTTTTTTATGTTTGTCCGGATAAAGTGTGTGTGAATAAGCAACGTACTCTCATGTAACACTTCCTATAATATCTTACAAAGAGCGTTTTCCTCCGAATGTCCAGCAACACGAGTTACAAAAGGAACTCGAGGAAGTAAACAACTTGGTTAAAAGTTTTGGAGAAGAACCCAAACTACGGGTTCAAATAAGTATGTTTGTTACATAACTAATGTATTTAATATATTAAATAACAAAAGTAAGGTGTAATAAGCAGTGTTGACCTTTGGTTTGTAAGAAATTTGAGCAAAGAACTGTATGTGCAGTAGATATAATAAAAGTGTTTAATAATTCATAATTAAGAATTCATAATTAGTCATAAAGGTTTTGGAAATGCATAATTAAGATAAACATAAAGTGTTGTAGGATTAGTAGCTAAAAGACATGAAGCTTCTGCCAAGTTGCAGAAGTTTAACTTTCATACTGAAGGATTAGCATAGAAGGGATTAAACAATAACTGACAGTCATTGAATGTGTTAGAAACTCAGGGAAAGAGAGTCGTGGAGACAGGCGTTTACACAAGTGCATAGAGAAGTTAGCCAATATAAATTGAGATAGACGGAAGGGGAGGAGTCGCGAACGAATATGTGGGCGGGATAGAAGTGTTTTTCTGCCTCTTTCTAGCGTGTGGTTGCCTGGGACGGCTGTGTCCTGGGACCAGAGGTAGTTTTTTCCAAAGTGGGTTAATATTGTAATATTTCATAGGAGTATATACTCCAATGTTTAACTGTAATCGTACTTGCATCAGTGGGATTAAATCCTTTTAACTGTAAACCAGTTTTGGTAGCGTTATTATTGCAGCGTGTGAACTGCACGAAGCAGCTGGACACACGTGTGGTCTGGCCTCCTCCACGTTGGGGTGAGTTTCATCCTCAACAGGTTTCACACAGACGCGAGTAGAGGCCTCCTGGGTGTAAGTCATGACATGTGTTTGTTTGACCCATCTATCCAGCCCCACATCCCATCACAGGACTTATTTTGAGACATTAAACATGATTATTTGATCCATCATTAATGCAAAAATAATAAATGGTGCAGCTTTAAACGGTCACAAATGTAAAAATGTATTTGTTCCTGAACCTCTTTCGCCCGACTGCCCCATAGAAGGAGGGAAATAGTCATTTTGTTTGGGACCACTTTCAGCTGTGGATTAATCCACATGTGGTGCTCGAGTGAGTTCTGTATTTACAAAACCAGGAACCAGTATTTGTGATTGAGTCAAAATAAACAACAGTGTGTGTTCATGGTAATAAGGGAGCATGTTCTTGGTGGTTTTTGGACAACATTGAACTTTTATGGCACAGACGAATAAGATATATCCGTTTTTTTCTATGGCAAGTACTTCTTAGTGTGACACATTCATTTTAGGTTTTGGTCTATGTGGTGGCGTGCCGTGGTTGGGCTCAGCAGCAGAGGGGACAGAGTTGGGGAGCGGTTCAGGGAACAGGCTTAATTAGCCTCAGCTGTAATACATCTTTGATTGTGTCTCTCTGCTATAAAAACACTTGATAGTGACGGAGGAGCGAGGGACGGAAGGAGAGCCAGAGACGGAGAGCGGCAGAAAGGAGACAGACGGCCCAGATAGAGGAAACACGGCAGGTGCTCTCAGAGGCAATGCAGGAGAGCGCACAGCCGTGGACAACCTGAACGAGAGTGAAATAAATCCTCTGAGAAACCGTATTTGAGTGTACGGGTGTCTTTGTGCTGAAGAAACCCCACGGCGGTAAGCAAAGTGTGTTACACTGTATTTACGAGATTTGTTGACGATAAAAAATACATACAGAATATGTCCAACTGAAATGCCAAAGCATGTAGTCAATCCTACAAAATAACTATAGCTACAAAGTTCAGAATGTATAGTTCCCGTTACTGTTACCAGTTACTGTTAACAGTTAACATATTGTTCATAGTTAAAAGTTTGAAGCTGTAGTTTGAAGCCAAGTGTTTTGTATTTATTTATATTTATAGTATACTTTAAACAGTTAATATATTGAAAAAAGTATCGGTTCAGGCACCGTTTAGGCACCGGTATCATTTTAAAAGTATCGTTTTAGCACCGGTATCGGAAAAAACCCAAACGATACCCATCCCTAATTATAAAGGTCTTTAGGCTTTTCTTACAACATTTGAGAGGGATCTGATTAATCTGTGAAGAGCAGGATGTTAGAGTACACAACCTATAACTTCCAGTTGCCACTAGTTCGCGCTATTACTGTGATTCTAAATTGTCATGTAGATGTGTTCCGGGTCAAGATGTTATGACATATGAGAAATTTGGAGCAGATTAGACAATGTACGGCCGAGTTACAACAACTTCCTGTTTCATGGCGAATGGTGTTTTTTGCCGCCACGGATACATAGTTCGATAACTTTTTGATCTTTGAGTAACTTTTCACTGCCAAGGTCTCAAGAGCATACTGACCGAATCTGAAGTCAATCGGGTTAAATCTCTTTGGACGGTCCAAAAACGTCATAAAATTCAAAATGGCTGACTTCCGGTTGGGTTAATGCACAACTCTAAGTGGATTTTTTTGTACGTCCCATCTTGTTACACATGCATACCAAATTTCATACAGCTAGGTGAAACCCAATGTTGGGGCTACTCAAAAGGGGGCGCTTGTTGAGAAAATTATTTCTTTTAAGGTGTAATAGTTTACACCTTCTACTGTTTGCAATTAGTAGGGATAAAATAGCTTTATATGCAGCTTTAATTAGCCACTAGCTTATATGCAGCTTTAATTAGCCACTAGCTTATATGCAGCTTTATTAACCACTCACGCAATACACACAGTACACGCTAGGGCAAGGGAGAAGCAAGAGGGAGATTACTGATTTAACTGCGTCACAAGGAATAGGCCGCCATCTTTAGATAGGCCCAACAGCCTCGGGCTGTATTAACCCAGTCCCCCCCTGCACTCTACAACATTCCACCACACACTGACAGATGACGACGGCTTCTGGGACGGGCCAGTGTGGACGGATTTGTCCAGGCTCCACCCAGGTGTCTTACGTGTACAAACACGCTCCGCCTGCATCTTTGACTTTGACCAATGGGCTTCCATAAGAGGAACCCTACATAAAGCATCACGCTGCTATGTTCAAGTGTGTGCTTATGGTGGATCTCTGAGAGTGAAGCTATTAGTGACCCGTGCACGTATAACTGCTGGGCTGAATAACTCTGTTGATAATAAACCTATTGCTTTTGATATAACTAAACGCCTCTTGAGAGCTTTCATTATCCTCTTAAATCCGCTCTAAGTGTGGGAGATAAAGTTTTTTCTCACAACACGCTATCGAGCCAATCTGGCATACCGCAGCTGGACACCCCAATCAGACTGCAATTTTCGCCACGACTGCCTTGTGTGCCAAATTTCAAGATCTTACCAGTATCCCAAGCACGTCCTTTTCGCGATGAAAGACGTACGATAACAATAATAAACAGAAGAAGAGCTAACCAGGAGCGTTGCATATTAGTTTACATTTACTTATTTAATTATTCATTTTAACCAGGCATATCGATCTCCACTGTTCGTACTTTTCTTCAGTTGCATGTCCCGATGGCAGCCGGCCGAATCTGCACATTGTTTGCAATAAAAGAAATCACGCCTTCCATACGTCATCAATGTGAGACGGACAAAGGAAAAGACCGCTTCATACGTCATCAACGTGGGACAAACGTTTCGCCCAGGAACTGGTACAGAAGTGCACTTCTGCGATGGGAAATTCCAATCTAAGGTGAAAGGGCTCACGGACCCGGGCCAGAAATAATGACTGCTGACGGGCCTCCAATGCCTGTCTGTTTCTTAGTTTGCTGGCACGTAATGTTACACATTATGGAGGATGAGTATCTAGCTAACGTTAGCCTTCCAGCTAACCAGAGGTCCTGAGACAGGTGCACGCTAACGCGTCACATCCGTTGTAAATAGAGCAATCCAGGTGACAGATGGCTAACTACTTGTTATATGTGGAGTGGACGTGAATGAGATCGATATGCTTGGTATGAAATGAATAATTAAATAAGTAAATGTAAACTAATATGCAAAGCTCCTGGTTAATGGATGAGAGGTTTGTATTTAACAGTATATTGTTTGCATCTTGCAATAAATATTAATATGCTTTTGATCACTTTGTGTTGTGTCCATTTGCCTGTTCTTGCCTGTATGTGTTTTGAGGCACTGCTGGTCTTTCAATGTCATTTATAAATGCTTTGTAAGGCATGAATAGTCCTCACTTTAGATGAGGTCACACAATATACTTTACTAATGAGTAGTAACTACCTTAATAAATCATGAATTAATCATGAATTGCAGTATTAATATGCGTTCATAAAGCATATATTAACATAGTCCCTAAGCATTATTGTTGTGAATTCTTCACAGACAGACAATAAAGTTACGGCGCTCTTATTCTGAAGTTGTATTGGACGTTGCGGACTGTTTCCGCTTCCGGTTGCGCTAATGGTAGATCTTACGTAGGACCAACGGTCGAATCAGATCGAGTCGTTGACGATGTAAGTCATAGAAGTGTAACTCTGAAGATATATGGCGTAACTGTTCCGTTTTGTTGTTGTACTTAATGTTTTTAAGTGCATTTACTGTCAGTGTTTGTCATGTAATTAGCCGTCGAAATAATAGCCCAAAGTTGAGCTAAGTGGCTAACCTGGCTAGCAAGCCTGTATTCTGTGAATGTATGTGTGTTTGCTTTAAGAGTTTACTATTGCTAGTACTTCAGGGCCCCGTGCCACGTAAGTGGTTCAGCAAAGTCGATCAAATGTCCTATTAGCCAGCCTACATTAATGAGATGATTGATGTCAGGCTATCTCGGTTCCTGCAAGGCTGATCCGCTCTCAAACAGTCTCGTTAATTCGAACCAGACGATCGGGATCAGGATGATTGCGCGTGCTCGTCCCACTTCAAAAGGGGGAAGCGTCGATCACCGAAACCATGATTTTCTAACAGTACAATGTTAAATAAAGTCAAAGAAAGAGCCGCTTTTTACTCAGCTGACGCGCAGGAGATGATCATGAACGCATATGAGGATTTCAAGACCATAATCACGGCAAAATATAACACCGCCACCGCTGCGAGAGCTAGACAGGAAGCACGGCAAAATATCACAGACAAGTTAAATGCGTAAGTGTTGGGAAAATGTATCAGCTAATTTTAATGCCTCATCACCCCAATCAATCAGATTGTATGTCTTTAAATGTGCCTGCTGGCAGTAGACTTCATGGAATGCATCATCGAATGAGATCTTATCGCGAAAAATAATTATCTCAACTCTTTCAGAATAAGTAGATAAAAACAAGCCCAAAGAGTATCTAACTGATACAAATTAATATGAGGATATATGTACTGTATGCCCTTATGTATCATGTAGCCTACTATATATGTGTATATACATGTATGTGTAGATTACCATATATAACTAGTTTGAATATGTGTGTGTGAGAATCTGTTCATGGGCGGATCAGTTTGTGTATTGTTCATAATCAGACATTCAATCAATTGAAGCAGTGAAAAGAAATAGTGTGTGATTCTCTCTATTCTTATCATGAGTCCACCTTCATCATGTTCTACAATAATGATATGCTGGTGTACTAATAACACTGTCATATCATTATGAGTGCTTTAACCCCATGTATGCAACCAGCCATCAAGAGGACATGGGAGCAAGTAAACACTAAGCACACACACAATTCAGAATGGTGAGTCAATACAATATCTGCCACGGTGATGTAATGAACACATCCATAAGTTTATTCAGCGCCAAATAAACTTTACGAACAGCACGGCATGCAGCGGCTTTCCCCATGTTCTCCGCATCGCCGACACTGTACAACAACGCAGCACTCGCACAACAGTTCAAGGCTGCATCCAGTCTGTGAGACAGTCAATGCTCGGCTGCGGCGTGTGGTGTTCAATGTATGGCTCGAGAAGGTCTTATAAATACATGATTTCTTGTCGGCAGAATCGATAGCGCTCGTATAGGAAGTCATCATGATGTGATAACGGATCTTGGCGATGTGGAAGAACTCTCTCCCTATAAAACGCTCATCTAACTAATATCCTCCTTCATCAGTGGATCTATGAGGAAGGGAGCTGTACATTAATGCAATAGAGGCTTCTTAGTTTGCTCAGCTGCTTTTAATGGATCACCGTGTGTCTCACTTTACATGCATTTCATGAACTCCCATATAACCCCCAGTATATGCGCAAGCGCATTAGACTACCGTATATGACAGGAGCTGCCATTTTTTCCGGGGGAGTGACCAGCTTATCCAGCTACCTTCACTTAGCCTGCGCTGGAGCAGGTTCAAGCTTTTGGATGTGTTGCCATGGTGATTTTGCCGAACTTGCTTCGTGGAACCGAAAAGCCTGATCTGCGTCATCTTATCCTGAAAAGTATCCGGCTAACTAAGTTAGACACGTACGTGGAACGGGGCCCAGTTCTATAATTCGTTTTCTGTGTTTATTTCAGAAACTCGGTCATCTATTGTTCAAACTCATTCATCATCTGTAAATCTGTCACCAAACTATAAGACTGAATACAGAAACGTATGGATCAAACAGATGTCTCTGACCGGAACCCTGTAGTGGTCAATAATCATCTTTAAATCAGCAACTCAGGCGTCGAATCCCCAACAATTATATATATAAATACATGAATAATGTACATCTAAATAAGTTATTAATCATTTACTAACACTTTATAAATTCTTATTAATCATCTACAACTCCTTAATAATTGGTTTGTAATATATATAATAGTTCATTTACAAATGGGGGAATCCATCATTTATATCGTATGAAAACACAATAATGAAACAGACGGGCTTATTAATCAAGAATAAAACATTTATAACTGTTATGAACTGCATACTAATTAATTATTAATGTAGGAACAATGCTTTATAAATGATGAATTAAGTTTTTACTCATACTTAACTAATGCTTCATAGTGTGTAGTTATTATAAAGTGTTACCAATATCAGTTTGATATCATTTAAAAATTAATTTTTTCATGAAATGTATCTATTGTAATCTATATAGAATGTAAGCAGTCATATGTGTATCTAAAATAAACCGTAATAAAGTTTACTGCATTATTTCCACAACTTTCATATCACCAGCCACTACAAATTATTCATTTTTCATTAAAGACTCATTGAATGGGGATATTTTTATTATCAAGTATAACTTTAAAAAAAAAGTTTGAGACCCCTGTACTAAATGAACATCATGCTGTATTGAAGAAGACTTGAAACTGTTATGTGGTGGTGTAGTAGATGGACCCAAACGCACGCTCACACAGCAGATTAATCCTTCAAGATCTTTATTATATATATATATATATATATATAGCTGCAGACCTAAACAGACAAAAATATCCAAACAGACTACGGCTCGTGTCCAGTGGCCAAAGCCTGTCCGTTCTCCCTGAGTCGGGAGGGAAACTCAACCGAGGAAGGATGATGCAGCCTCCGGAGTCGGGAGGGAAACTCAACCTTACTCACGGCTGGAAACGGTCCGGGATGAAAACACGAGATGCCGACCGGTGAACTCCGTGGTACTACTCGGATCGGCCTCTGCGCACAGGTGAATTCCCGAGGAACGACTCTGCGCGGCAGGGGTGCTGCAGACAGCCAGAAAGGTTAGAAATAACTGGTCATGAAAACACTGCTCAAACTCACGGAGACTCGAACCAGACTGGTAACCGTACGGACTGACAACGCGCCGGAGGACAGCTGGGGGTATTTAAGTCCGTCGGCGCTGATCACCGGAATTCCCCACAGCTGAGCCTGGGGAGAGGGGCGTGGTTGGAGATGGAACTCGGGGGTGGAAACTATAGGCTGACACACAAACAAAACATTAGCACATGGCCTTCAAACAACAACACTGACAGGGGGAAAAACAGAGGAGCACACACTAGGTCAGACCGAGATCCTAACAGAAACTAGAGATTGAGACCATAAACTCATGTTTACAATGTTTACTGAGGTAATAAATCAAGAGAGAAGTAGAGTAATTTTCTCAGACTTCTATACAACCAGAGGAGTCGCCCCCTGATGGACATTAGAGATAATGAAAGTTTTAAGACACTTCAGCATTGGCTTCACTCTTCAGAACCGGAGGTTGCCGCCTGGTTTAAACACATCAATGACTCTGTTGTACTTGTTGACAAGTTCCTCCATTACCATGGCGGTTGCAAAGTTAAATGTATTGTCACTGTATAACAACAAAAATACACAAACATTTTCAGAACAGCAGCAGGTGAACAGGTGGGTTTTGTCTTTTATTATCCTTTTAGCTCTTCGCAGGCCCCTCTTGTCACCAATAATGTGTATTTATCTTTTGGAGGGACACTGAACTACTGACTCATCTAGAATAGAATAAGTATTTTGTGCATGCTTTTACAAAGTTGTCTGTAGCTGTACTTAGGCCTGCCTCGGTTGTTAGTACTTTGGGAGTTCCTGCTTGCCTGAGCTAGGTGTGATTTTGTCTCACCTGGTGAATTGCTTTGCTAATTACCAGGGAGGGGTCAGCACTCCTGGCAGACAATGAGCAATCAGTAGATTGCTGTCCTTAAGCACTGCTGGAGGCTGGAAGCATCAGGTAAACGAAGGTTAGGGCGAACAAAAACAACAGGGCGACTTTGTCAAGCAAAGACTTCTCGAGCGTGTACTTACGGGGTTTCTATTGTCTACCATGTGTTTGCATCCTATATCTGTCCGTTCCTCTGTCCGGTGGTCACGTAGACATTGGGTCACTCCCAGGTACCGTGACCCCACTAACCTCATCTATCCTACTCTCTCAGCTCATGGCGAGCAAGTGGTGGCAGGTCGGCAGTGCCAAAAGCTCACTTCATCTCAGGCTACGCTTCCTTGCTCTCCCTCAACTTTCTTGCTCTAACTGAGACCTGGATCACACTAGAAAACACCACCACACCCGCAGCTCTGTCAGATGTGTACTCTTTCTCTCACACTCCCAGAGCTGCGAGGCGAGGTGGTGGTACTGGCCTGCTAATTTCCCCATCATGGAAATTCTCTCTTGTCTCTTTTCCACAGTTCTCCCCATCCTCTTTCATGCTGTTACTGTCACTTACCCAGTCAAGCTCACCATTGCTGTTGTGTATCGCCCACCAGGCCCTCTTGGTGGAAGAGCTTGACACATTAGTCTCGCACTTCCATGACGATGGCTCCGTACTCATCCTGCTCAGTTAGAACCTCTTCTTTCCTTCCTCGCCTCCTTTGACCTTTACCCCTCCTCTTCTCCTCCTACCCACAAGGCCGGCAACGAGCTGGATCTCATCTTCACTAGACACTGTTCTACTGCTAACCTCTCTGTCACTCCCCTCCAGCTCTCTGATCACTATTTCATGTCCTACTCCCTCTCCTCTCCCCCCTTACTTCCTCCACCTACCCACATGGTTTCTACCCATAGTCATCTTCGATCCCTCTCCCCGCTGATCTTTCTGCTTCTGTTACCTCGGCTCTCCCTGACCCTGAATCCTTCTCTCTCCTATCCCCTGATACTGCTACTGATCTTTTCCTCTCCACCCTTTCCTCTTCTTTGGACAACCTCTGTCCCTTCACCTCCAGGCCTGCACAGCCAACCCCACCTGCCCCATGGCTGTTGGACTCAGTGCGTACTGATAGACGGAGCCTAATGCCATGTCCACACTTGTCCACTTTTCCTACGTTTACACTGAGCAGCCACACGACGCCGGAGTTTTGGAGCAGCCTTAACGGAGGAACGTGAAAACTCTGCCGAGGTTGTAGGTATTTGAGAACCCCGGGGTTTTGGTTCAGTGTAGACGTTGGATACGGATGTCTGTTAGAAAAAAATGAGCCCACACCCGTGCTCGCTACTGGATTGGTTATTACCAGCCATGACGTCTCCGTCCCTGATTCGTCACACACTCACTATCACGTGACCCGTATCCGGAAGAAAACAAAACAGCCGGGCGACCAGCAGCGACAACAAACCAAGCCTTGCTTGTTTTGTTGTCTGTAGTAGCAGCTATTGTGGAGTTAAATTCGTCATTTTACAATGCTGCAAATGCCTACATGCGGAGGAGGCGAGCTGTTCTTTGAGCGATGACCGAGCTGCTTGACCATCGGCAATCAGCCCCCACGGAGCGGCTGTCTGAAGCTACAGTTAGCAATAAATGCTATTCAGAGCTACAGCTACAAACAGAGGAAACGAGTGAGAGACGAGTGAGAGACGAGTGATCGACGCTGATTCGTTTTACTTTTTCCGTTTGGTAGCATTGAGAGACCTTAGTCTGCAAGTATTTATTCATGAAAATATGTACGAAGATATATTCTATTCGCTAATGCTAATCGCGGTTAGCATTTCCCCATTGGCGGTAATGTTAAAATGAGCTTAGAAGCTAGCGAGTCGGACCTGTTGCATGATGTTGCCGTGTAAGTGTTGATTTTAAAGTAAAGTTGATGTGAGAGAGAGAGCGAGAGAGAGATAGATAGATAGACAGACCCGCAGAGCTGTAACTACGTCTGAAAAATAAAACTTCTAAAACTTTCCACGAACTGTGTCTGTTTGAGGTTATAGAGGAAGATCTTAAGTATCAAATACAACCTTTCATTGTTAAAGACTACTTTATTACTCTCATATTTGTTTTTTAACTAAGCAAGCAATCCACTTCCTGTTTACACCATCACGCGCATGCCCAGTGTACGTTAATGGTCACGTGCTGTCCGCCTTCGAAGGCTGCTGTGTGGATGCTCCAATAATGCTGAAAACTCCCGTGTGGACGGAGATCGGTTCTATTTGAGAACTCTGCATCCAACGAGACACGGCCTAGTGTGGATATGGCCTAAGAGAGAGGCTGAGTGTAAATGGAGAAAAGGCAAACTCCCGGAGGACCTTCTCAACTTCCAAGCTCTTCTTTCCACTTTTTCCTCCTCTCTCTCTACTGCTAAAGCTGCTTTCTTCCACTCTAAAATCCTAACCTCTGCTTCCAATCCTAAAAAACTCTTCGAAACTTTCTTGTCACTCCTCCAACCCCCACCCCCTCCTCCTACTTCCTCCCTTCTCCCTGACGATTTTGCCAACTTCTTTGACAAGAAGGTAAACAATATCAGATCCTCCTCTCAGCCCCCCTGTCCCTGTCCACCCTCTCCCTCTCTACCCTGTCCAGCTCTTCCCCCTCAGCTCTCCCTCCCATCTCCATGCCCCATCTTACCCTATCTTGCTCCCCTCTCCCCCAACGAGGTCCTCAACCTTGTTACATCTAACCGCCCCACCACGTGCTCCCTTGACCCGATCCCCTCCCCTCTTCTTCAGTCTATTGCGACTGAACTCCTTCCTTTCCTCACCCACCTCATCAACACATCTCTAGTTTCAGGATGCTTTCCAACAGCTTTCAAGACTGCCAGTCACCCCCCTTCTGAAGAAACCATCAATTGACCCCTCTGATGTCAAGAACATCAGACTGGTTTCTCTTCTCCCATTTCTTTCCAAAACACTTGAATGTGCTGTCTTTAATCAACTGTCTTCCTATCGCCACCAGAACAGCCTCTTGGACCCCCACCAGTCCAGGTTCAAGGCGGGTCACTCGACAGAGACAGCCCTCCTTGCGGTGACAGAGTCCCTCTCTCCGCTGTCCTGATTCTCCTGGACCTGTCTGCGGCGTTTGACACGGTGAACCACCAGATCCTCCTCTCCACCCTCGAGGGGATGGGCATCTCAGGCTCTCCACTCTCCTTGTTTCCATCCTACCTGACAGGTCGAGCCTACCGGGTGACATGGAGGGGGGCCGTGTTGGAACCACGCATGCTGACTACGGGGGTTCCACAAGGTTCAGTTCTGGGCCCCCTTCTCTTCTCGCTCAACACAACATTCTGTTATTCGCTCACATAACTTCTCTTACCATTGTTATGCCGATGACACCCAGCTGGTCTTGTCATTTCCCCCCGGTGACACTCAAGTGGAGGCACGCATCGGTGAGTGCTTGGCTGACATCTCGAAATGGATTGCAACCCTTGCTACTGTTCCTCGCAGGGAAGGGTTGCCCTCACCGAGACCTGTCCATCACCATTGATGATACCGTGGTGACGCCAACTCGGACTGCGAGGAACCTGGGTGTGACCCTGGATGACCAACTGTCATTCTCAGCAAACATTGCATCGGTTACACGCTCCTGCAGATTCCTGCTCTACAACATCAGGAGGATTCGTCCCTTCCTCACTGATGAGACGGTGCAGGTGCTCATCCAGGCTCTTGTCAGCTCCCAGCTGGACGACTGCAAATCTCTACTTGCCGGAGCCCCGACGTCGGCCATCAGACCTCTGGAGCTTGTCCAGAAAGCTGCAGCTCGTTTGGTGTTCAATCGCCCCAAGTTCTCTCACACAACTTCCCTTCTCCATTCTCTACATCAGGGATTCCAAAAGTGGGGTGCGCGCACCCCTGGGGGTGCGCGAGCTGCCTCTAGGGGGTGCGCGAGAGGAAAAATGTAATGGCGGTGCAGTCCTGTCTCCTAAAAATTACGTTCCCCCAAAACTAAAATGCATTCTCAATTACGTTTTACCACGAACGTATTTTCTCCCTGATTACGTTTGTGTTTGACGTACAAATACGCTTCTCATCAACATTTGCTGTACTCTAGTCTTTATTATTTTTCTGTGATCTGCCTCGCCTCTACCCCGCCACCCACAAGTTATTGACCCGCGGCCTGTTCCGAGGGCTGACAGACCTGACGATCGGGTGCCTCACGGCGGGGACGGCTGGAGACCTCGCGTCCCAGCGCGAACGAGTGAGCGCCCGCCACTCGGAACCATGAAACCAAGTCCCGGATTTCACCCGGGGACATTCTGGAGGTATTGTGACCGGGTGATGTGCCTCGTTGCTGGGGAGGTATGAGCCGAGAGTGGCGGGGTGTTATGGAGGTATATATTACAACTCGGTGTTGTTCCCGTGCGTGGATGAGCGCATTTCTGCCGGAGACAGGCGGCGTGTTGTGGTAGTATTCTGACCGCGTAATAGGGAGAAGGAGAGGCGGTGGTGGAGAGGGAAAAATGTTAAAGAGATGGTGGAACGTATGATTGGTGAGAGAGAAGCGAAAAAGTTGGACGTGATCCCGATGTCCAACAACAGTGTGTCGCGCGCATCGATGCTTTGTCCGAAGACATCCTGGCTACATTGGTCGGTCGCGTGAAGAAGAGTGAGTTTCACTCTCTGCAAGTAGACGAGCCTACAGATGTGGCCAATCTGGCCAATCGTCCGTTACCTTCGTAACGTTACGTCCGTTACCTTTTCGAAGGCACGGTGCAGGAAGAGTTTTTGTGTTTTTTATCTTGTAAAGAAACGCCACGCGCGAGCAAACTGTTCTCTCATTCGTCCGATTTTTATGCGGCTCTGTTGCTTTTTTTTTTTTAAGGTGCGTGTGTGTGTGTGGGGGGGGTTGGGGGTGCGTGAACCCGGTCGGGATGTAGAAGGGGGTGCGTGGCCTAAAAAGTTTGGTAACCGCTGCTCTACACCATCTAGTTTAAGACTCTGGTGCTAGCCTACAGGGCAGTGAAAGGAACAGCTCATTCCTATCTCCAGGCCATGGTCAAGCCCTACACCCCCGCCCAACCACTTCGCTCTGCTGCCTCGGGGCGATTGGTTACCCCGTCACTCAGAGGTCCCTACGGCCGATCGACCCTGTCATGGCTGTTTTCTGTCCTGGCCCCTCAGTGGTGGAATGAACTCCCCACTGACGTCAGGACGGCAGAGTCGCTGCCCATCTTTCATCAGGCTGAAGACTCACCTCTTCAAGACGTACTACCCAGAGCCTTCCACTTAGCACTTATTGTATTGTATTAGCATTTATTGTATTCGTATTAGTTTGTTTCTGTATGTTTGCTCTGGTTTATGCTCTTAGATGCTTGTTTAAAGGAGATGCACTTATGACTTCTGGTGACCAGTAGTTCTCTTGAATACCGATGTTGAATACACTTATTATAAGTTGCTTTGGATAAAAGCGTCTGCTAAATGACTGTAATGTAATAATGTAATGTAATAACACTGATGCTCAGTAGATTGTACTGATGATGTTCTGGGCAGTTTTAATCACCCACTGTAGAGCCCTCCTGTCCTGTGCCGTGCTCATCTCATGCCAGTTTGGAATGATTCCAGTCAGGGTGCTTACTATTGCTTCTCTGTAAAAGTTGCCCTCTTAAATTGTCTTAAGAATTACAGCCATTTATGAGTTGTTTTCACCATATTTGAGATGTGTGATGACCACATCAGGCAGAACAGGAGGTCGCCGTCTGAGTAACACAGAGGTTGTTTCTAGAGACAAAGTTACGAAGTCAAAGCAACATATAGTTGGAAACGTTGGGCAAACTCATAATATTGTTTGTGTCCTTGACCTGAATGTATCCACATCCACTCTACGTCATCCAGGTTTTGTTTCTCTTCTTATTTCTAGTCAGATTTTTACATACATATGTGTACTGTCTAATATACTTCTAGTTGTGTGTGTTTATTGAGGTGTTTGGTTCTAATGTTTGCCTCTGTGTCTGTTTGTGTGGGTGATTGTCCGTACCAGTGTTTGGTATTCGCCTCGACTCGCTGCCGGTCAATAAGACACCGCGATTATTTAAATGAGGCCGTAGTATTAACTCCCCCTTCCTTATTGACTTGATGAAGGTTTTAGTCCCGTTAAGAAGCTGACACACTTCATTACAGGGAACATTCCTCTATTGATTAAACCATTCCAAGGTCTAGCCTTTCTTTCTCAGGAAGGATCTCCTCAATAACAGCTGTACCTCTCAAACACACACGCTGGAGCTTTTTCCATGTGCACATGCACACAGGTTGTGTATTGTAAATTATTTTAATGATATAGGCTAAAGTGAGTTAGTAGCGTTTTAACTGAAGATGAGACTAAACAAGGAAGGATATGACAAGGAACTGATTAATGAAACAATCAGTGAAATGTGTGTGTGTGTGTGCTGACCATCAGCAGAAGTGAAACTATAACTTCCTGGCTCTGTTCCTGACGTAAGAAAACCTCACTCAAAATCCCAAATTTGTAACAAAATGAAAAGTCCCCTCAAATAAATAAGTGCGGCCTATGAATTAAAGATGAAATTAAAAAGTCCCTTGAAATAAATGAAAGTAGTGCTTTGTAAAACATGACTGTAAAATAAAAAACAATTTATTTGTTTATTGAACTATGTGGACTTATTTTTATTTTTATACTTACATTTACTGAACTATTGATGTATTATTTGTCTCATTTATTTATTTCAGGGTTCATTTCATCGTCACATTTCTTTATTTCATGGCCTTATTTATGTAATATTAAATTAAATGGCATTCCATAAGTCAACAGCAAGGTCTCTCTTCAGTATACCGTACATTTCTGTTCGTAGATTTGAGCGTGCGCGCGCACACACACGCGCACACAAATGCACCCATACACTTCTGAGTTATTTGCCACATCGGTGCTCTATATAAACCCAATGATCTCTCAGTCATCAAAGTTTAAAAGGTGTTACCTTGTGAAACTAATCACCTGTTTAACAACCTATAAGACAAGCTAAACTAGGATGCTACTTTATAGCAGCCTCCAGCGCACACACACACACACACACAGAAAGATAAAGTACGTGGTGCAGCACAAATTTATTTGCCGGGGGTTATATCAAATCATTCTACACATTGACAGCATGTCCCATAATAACAAACATAAATAGGGAAAGATGGGTGGGGGGGCATAGAAAATACATGAATAGCATATGATTCTTGCTGTATGGAAAGCTTTATCTCGTATGTAAATGCTGCTGGAAGCAAGTTTTCCAAGACATGATTGGAATGAAAAAAAAAATTGAAAAAAAATTTGTCATTTCATGATTTTTTTTTCCAACCTGCCATGTTCAACATACAGATGAACATGTAAACATTTTAAGTGTTTTATTTATTCTGTGTCAGCAGCTTCGAAGACCAATTGAAACTTTATTGGCATTGTCCTTTTGTTGCTGACACAGCTTCGGGGAAATCAATAACCATTTAGTGAAAGATACATTCATGCAAAATTTGATGTTTCTTACAGACTTAGATTGACTACATGCCCCCCCGACACCGAGGAGCTCGTCCTCTTTCACCAATTGCCAATTAATAATTGCAAAGTTACAATGTATATTACAGTATGCAAATATGTTTTACGTTCAGATACTATCATTAAACTGTGTGCACTTAAATATTTGTTCAGAGCAGATATTGAGTCTGTATTTAATAGATTGATACATAAGTGGAAGTCATTAAGGATGATGTAGATGATGAGATGGACTCACTGTATGCTGAATAGAAATCATTTCCACTGTATACAAGGTTGTTTTCTTCCAAAGTGGATTAGACAAAATTGGTTTTGTGTTGCCAAAACTGGACACAGTTATCAATATTCTTTGTGGTTAAGGTTGATATTGTGTCATATATATATGGTCAGACACTGTCATGTTTCCTCACATTAATACTATTTTACCAAAATCAAGCTCAAATGGAGTTACGAGGTTTCTGACCAGCGATGATAACTAGCTACATTGAACTCCAGCAAACATCTGTAATCAAAATCTAATCAGCTGAATTTGATGAGTTTGAATTGGCGAGGGCCCAGATGAGATATGTAAAGATATTATGGTTAATTTTGAAAGTGTGGGAAACACTTGCTCGTCACTGTTTGCTTGTGGCTCAGCTGTGTGCCACACTCCGTTCATGAAGCCGGCTGGAGTGGAGCCACGAGTTTTTACCCACAGTTTGAGAATTCGATGGAGTTATAACATGTAACTCCTTTTCAAGCTCTTTTTTAATACTTTTCATATTAAATTGTTAAATTGTTGTAAAACCCAAAGACAGAGGTAAAGGTTGACGAATAGCGTGCATTAATGAAAGAATAAATGCAAACAATGAAAAATGGAGATATGAGCTTTCTGCGAAGATTTGTAATTGCTTCTGCCTCCTACATCTCATGCACTGGTGAAACAAGGGAAAGCTGAAATCAGCATGAAGTGCCGCACTGCCCACCTAAGTTCCCCCTCATTTACAGAGGAGCTTTTCTTCTCTCATTCATTTCTACTTTGCCTTTTTGTTTTGATCAGTCTTGAGCGACCACCCGTGAAGCTCCACACTTTCTGCAGATGTTTCACATTAGAAGTCTCAGGAATAGATGATGCCCTTTGAGCTGCTGGAAGGCTTTTAATGAGAAACATCTGCGATGAATCGCCCTGAATCTTTCAGGGCAACAGGTGAAGAAAGTGTTGAGTTTGCATTAACGTGCAAACAGCATCAACAGCAAAAGGTCTGATAAATATACTCACAAAACAAACCCAGGAATAAAGGTGGTGTTTAACACGAGAGTGATAACTATAACGTTTAATAGTAACTATTGCTTCTCAAATTGCCCAAACAGTGAATCATGTCTATGAATTGACTTGTATCTGCAATTGCCAAAATGGTTTGTTAGCTTTTTCAACTTTCCCCGATCTCAACAACCTTTTCATCGAAATCATATTAAAATATCAATAGTCAGTAACTTTGTAGGCTACTTGCTTCTGAGCTAGATGTGTTTTTGTTCCCGCAAAAGCAAAGTCACAGTAGTTGTGACTAGTTGTGTCGGAGAAGCAAATTAACACAAAAAGCAAGAAGGAATAGATATAGCCGAGGTAAACCGGGCTCTGCTTGGAATGAATGATGTGAGAGTGCTCACTTGTTCATCCATTGCTCATGACACAGGATTGTCTCCTCTCTGTTTGCGGAGGACGTATGATGTCAGTTTGGAATACAGCTCTTTCAGGACCACATCCAAACCCGACCTGTGACCCCGGATAAACGGTATCAGCCCCGGCGGGTCTGCCGTTCGCCTACTTTATCGGTCTGTTCTTCATTTTCTAAACTCTTTTTGGCCGACATTTCTTCTGGAAAAATACACATGCAGACTTGATTGTGTGGGCGCCACCTCAGTGATTGCCTATTTAATGAGTAATTATCCCAGCCTTTCTCACTCTCAGCCAACACGAGCGCTGATTGAGTTCCTCTCATTGTGGGTAATGTCTTATTTATCATAAGAGTCCAGTGTCAGACTTACAGAAAAGAAACAAAAAGATAGAGCTGGCGTTTTAAACATAGTCAGCTAGGTGAAGATAAGGGCTACGAAACACCAGGTCAATGGAGCTCGGGATGGCTTGGCATCAGGCAATGGAACTTACAGCGCGTTCCAAAATATTGTCATTTTGTCGATAATTCAAAGTGTTGAGAAAACTGGTGTACGGTTGAGTAGTTTCCAGTAGTTGTGAAGAACAGTTAAGAGGTCGGCTGGGAACCGGAAGGTCAACGGTTCGATCCCCGACTGGGACGTGTCACGTGTCGAAGTGTACCTGAGCAATACACTGAACCCCCGGCTCCCCGGGCGCCGATCAATGGCAGCCCACTGCTCCCTATATACAGGCATGGGTCAAATGCAGTAGTCAAATTTCATGTATGTGTAAAAATGTGTATGACAATAAAAATGGTTTCTTCTCTCTATGCTCCTGGCACAAAAAAAGCATGTCTTTTGTCAGAAATACTTTTACTGTGAAGGCACCTCCAGATTGTAAGATCAGATGAGGCCTTGGCTGGTATTCTCCTATTCTACACACAGCTGAGCATGCTGATGCCGACTCAGCCCCACAGCTAATCTGTTTCTTTGTGTTTATTAGTAAATCAAAGGTCTAATCAGCTCTGAAGCTGCTGAAGAGAGGAGGAGGAGGAGAGGAGGAGAGGGCTATTTTTCAATCTAATGGCCAATTAAGATCAGGCTAAACGAAGAGGCAGGAGAGCATTGTCTAGTGCAGCCCTCATTGAGACTCTAATAAAATGTCAAAAAGCACCTCTTTCTCTCACGCACACACTCACGCTTTGTCTCTCCAAGCCGCACACTTTCTCAATCTCTTTCACTCAATTTGGATTTGCTTTTCATGCCGCCCCTGTCTAATTCCTCGCCTCTCTTTATTCTCCTTGGTAGGTCACAACAAAATACACAAACAATCGCAGTCACACATGGAAAGAAATCACCCCCTTTTTTTGCTACTCCTTTACTCGCAGAGGTTCTTGCACACACACACACACACATGCACACACACACATATGCACACACACACACAGGCTTCCCTCTCATCTCCTTTTCATTCAGAAGGGCAAAGACAGAGAGAGAGACGGAAGGAAAATGGAGCTGTAGCTTTGAGCTGCATACTGTATCAATTTTGCCCAGCCTAAATGACCTAAATAAGGAATTCAATACTGAATAGGAGAGCTTAGTCCACATATTTATTGAATCCAGCCTCTTTGTCCAGTGCCAGTGCACTCTGTGGTTTTAGTCTCCACTCCAGTGATCCAACGTGGAATGGAAATACGATCTCCCTCTCTCTCGCTCTCTCCCTTTTTCTCACTCCTTTTTCTTTTCTTCCACCAAGCCCAGGCCTGGCACCAGAGAGATGGAGTGAGGACGGTGAAGGGAGAGAAGGAGATACAAAGAGAAAGAAGAGAAGGCAAAAGGGAGGCCGAGAGAAAAACGTGCTGCCAGTCAAGTTTATAAGGTTGTGTGTCTATTTGGGTGATGCCACAAGTGCAAGTCAATAGAATGCTTCTGTACTGTATATTATACCATATGAAATCATTCCACACGTTCTCACTGACTTATCTGATCTTTCACTCTTTCCACTCTTCCATCAGAGCCGGAAAAGTTGCAAAGCTGGAAAAGATGTGAATACACATATTAATAATGCATCTAGTGACCAACATCCATGTATTTGAGCAACACGCTCACTGCCAACTAATTAAATACAAGCTTGGTCATTGGCCAACACAAAAGAATGTTGGCGACATAAGTGACATGACAACTCTGGTAAAATAAGTCAACGTGGACTTGGCTTCACCAAGGACATGAACAGCAGCCCTCCTGCCTGCCCTACCCAGATTGTCTTGCTCTTTATATTAAGTCAGTTATTCTACAGGTCTAATAATGAAGCTGGATGGCTTTACATTCAAGTTAGATGAAAGCCACTGGCCAAGCAGTGGTTCTGACCAGTATAGAGAGAGAGGGTTGGTTTGAGCTCTAATCATTGACGTTTTGTTCTCACGGTCCACACGGTTTAGATGCCAGCTTCTTCTTTTCATTGTCAAAAGGTGAACACACCACCACCATACATTTATAAAAATACAACTTCAACTTCATACACACTTTAGGAACCCAGACCGACCAGTATAGAGCTGGTAGTACTGGAACATAAAGCCTTACTGGATCTCACACGGTATGATATGATATGGTGACTGTCAGCAAAAAGTTAAGGAGCAGCATTATCATCCATTCGGACTCACCTTTCTGGCCACCTGGTGAATATAAGTCCAGTATTCACTCTTTTTAGTGCTGTTTCAAAAACAGGAATGTTGAATAGTACACCTGTAAACCTGTCTAGAAAAAGCTGTTGATGAAAGTGTCATTTAATCATGATCACGTTCTTTCCCTTCCATCAATGGTATTTGCCAAAGGTTAACAAAACAGGTATCAGATCAGTTGGTTTGGAAAGCAATGACGAATCTATAGTCATTTAGTTTGGAGATCTTGAAACAAGACTAAGAGTATACAGCCATGCCAGCGACCCTGTGGGACGCTTCCTTGGCACATCATTTTGAGTTTAATGCAAATGTCTCACAATAGCCGTGTTTCCCTTCAATTTTCAAGTGAATTTTAAGGAAACTTTAAATATTCCAAAAATAAATGCGAAGTAGGCCCGTTTCCATCAACTGCTTTGTTGCGATTAAACTCGGCTGTAGTGTAGTTTTTGCGCTATAAGCTACGCTTGGCTTTAAGTAGAGGTTGCTCACCGAAATCAAACATTACATTACAGTCATTTAGCCAACGCTTTTATCTAAAGCGACTTACAGTAAGTGTATTCAACATCGGTATTCAAGAGAACTACTAGTCACCAGAAGTCATAAGTGCATCTCCGTTTTTAAACAAGCATCTAAGAGCATCAACCAGAGCAACTGCACAGTGCAGAAACAAACTAATGTAAACCAAACCAAATGGGCGTGGCCATCTAACCATCTACGGGAGAAAATTAGAGTGAGACCTTCAGGAATTTGTTTCAATTCAACAAGTTGTATTGTTCTTTCATGTCAGCTAGTATTGGTCATGTTTCATGGTGTCCGGAGACGAAGACAAGCCTCCATTGTTTTATGGGAATATCCAAGAACATACTGACACGCTAATCAAATTGAATGTCTACGACATCAGAACTTATTCAATAAAGGCGTTTCTACATCCCATTTTGCACATCAACTTTTTTTTCGAGTCAAAAAACACCTCAAGCTGGCATAAAAACGTTTTTTGCACAATCTAGTAGATTTTATCGAATTTTACCAATTCCATACAGCTTTTCTCATGTGATACTTCAAAGTGTGCTTCAAATGGCAACATGGCGAATTACATTGTTTACCATCTTCTCTATTTTCCTTCAGCAAGTTAGCATGCTAACATTTGCAAATTGGCACTGAACACGAAGTACAAAGGAGGCTGATGGGAATCAATTAGCTTTGTAGGTATTTGGTCATAAAACTAATTATTGGACATTAAACAACTAATTTTAACAGAAGAAAAGTCAGCGGGTTAGTGAGTTGCATTATTTGCAAAAGGTTTGTGTTACCTAACGCCCTACTTAATATGCAACCCTAGCTGACTTTTATTTTTATAATTTGGAAATAACAGAACTAAGTAAGGAAAAGTGGGGTTGTATGTTTCTAATTTTTTTTGGAGCAATAATGCATTTTTGTGTTCATCCTGTGGATTTTGAAAGGCTTGTGTCAGCCCCAGGGGTCACAAGTTTTTCTCAACCATCGTTCAAAGATTTTGTCAAATCACTGAAATTGGAGGTAGAAGGTTTTCCCATCACACCAGTACTTTTGACAGTTGCAGTATAAATGCACAAGGATACCTTTGTAAAGGGATAGGGCTCTTTGAATTATACCCTCATGTTATAACTAATACTGGATAACTGTACAAAGATCCAGCATTTAGCTCGAGATGGAGGTGACAAAGGGGGTCATCCTTGTGTGTGTGTTGGGGAGGGGAGGGGGATGACCTTTTTAAGATCCAGCCAAACTGCTAAACACACTCCCTCTGTGCCTGTCATTTACACGTTGGCTATTGACATCTTACAGTCCGAGCTCAGGGGATTGACACGCACATGCCAGCATCGAACACACGTGGGGTATGCATTGAGATGCACACATGTAGAAGCTGAGATCCTACTGACAAAGGCATCAGCATCAGTTGATGTAAACACTGCATTAGTCCCGCAGCTCCCATGTGGAACTGATTTCTGCTGAAATGCCGTCAAAGATTAGGAGGCTAGAATATCGTCCCATTGTGTCTGATGGACAAGAGCTTTTCTCTGTATCCACACATCTGCTTTTGGTCTTTTTTTGGGGGGTGGGTGGTGGAAAGGCCAATGCACCCAATTCACATCAATAACTGTATTCAACTAGTCAGAGCCTGGCAAACTCGCGCAATCAAGAAATATGAGGACAGCTGATCCCTGTTGCAGCTACAGGCTACTACATGTCCTCGTCTCAGAAACAACAATGGCAATCACTGCTGTCGTGTCCTCAGGCTTCGGCCTCACCCAGCTTTGTCTTTAACCCAGGTTGACACGTAAACAAAGCCCTCACCCACCTCGTGGTCAACGTCTCTGCTTGCCAGGATCACCTTTCTGCGGAAGTGATCCCGAAAAGCATGCCCACATATGGCAGACTGTTAGAATAGCTTGAGGGGGTAATTTTTTACAGGGGAAACCTCGCATAAGCTCCTTATCACAACACATTAGGGAGAGAAAGGGGAGGAGAGCGCTAGTGTCAGCTGTCCGGCCCTGTTGGAGAATTCAAGCCAGGCTTGATGTGACAGGTCAGTGAGCAACACTAGCCGACGGCTTGGGAGGGCGACTGGAGACATTCATTTGCTCCTTAGAACCGCCGACGTATAGGTTTGTGAATTACAAGCTTTTTGTTCATTGGTTAAGACTTCCTCCTTATCTGAATCGAGGGTCCAAGGGTAGGTGGTCTCTGTTCAGATTGTAAAGCCCCTTAAGGCATAGTCTAGATTCAAAACTTCGGGCTACATGATACAATCTACTTGACTTTACTATGCATGCATTGTCATCTGCTTTTAAGTGTCTTATTCTTCCACTGTTTCCATTTTGGCTGTCTTCATGGCCAGGTTATCTGGACCATGAAGACCATGCTATACGGCTCAGACCCAGCGTTTCTGGGCCTGAACATTGAACCTGACCATCTGAATGCATGAACATTGGAGAAATGTGGGGAGTATACAGCAGGCCATGGGGCAGTGGGTGTCATGTCCAGATTAGTTACTCAATGGTGAATAAATATAATTAACGGAACATTACCTACTGCTTATGAAGGCATGTGTTAATAATAAAAATAATTGTTAAACTTTGTCAATTTTCGCCTGTGACGGCCCCCTCTGTTTAGTTCCTCGTCTGTGTCCGTGCTGTCTTTCTCGAGGGGTTGCAGACCTGATTGGAGATTAATCAGTGGCATTGGACACACCTGGGCCAGCGTGACCCTTGCATAAAAGCTTGAGCAGAAGAAGTCTTTGGTTGACAGATCTCCTCTCACCCCCATACATTAGTTGTGGCTTTTGGTTTATTAGGGCCCGAGCACCGACTTGCTTGGGATAATGGTATGCTTTTTAAATTTGGCACGCCAGCCAGTGCATTCTTCGCCATGAACAATGAAGGTGTTTTTGAGGGGCTAAAAATGCTCAAAACATAATCAAACTTGTCACACACATTTAAAATCCTGAATGTAAGTGATATTAATGCTTCAGAGTGGCAAGTTGGCTCGATAGCGCCCCCTACAACATTTTGAAGATGCAGCCCTCGCGGTACGTTTCACCTAGATGTGTAAAATTTGGTAAGCCCAACCGGAAGTCAGACATTTTTTATTTTGTATGAATTCCTCTTGTACTTTAATAACAAACTCCTCCTAGGGAATTAATCAGATCAGCTTAGGATTTGGTCAGAACAATCTAAAGACCTTAGTGATTAAAAGTTACTAAAAGCTTGAGGTTTCTTGGAATGATGTGGATGTGGCGGCCATTTTACATGGTTCGCCATCATCCATCAAGCTGTTGTAACTCAACTGTACTTTGTCAAAACTGGCCAAAATTTGACATGCTTGATGACTGTCATAACTTTAGGACTTCTGCATGCCAATATTAACTCATAGTTCTGGTTCATGGGAAGACATATTTTATATGAGTTTTTGTCTGGTTCGTTTTAAATTGCCTCCATAGCGCCCCCTAAAATATTTCAAAAGAGCAGCCCCAGCGCTACGTTTCACCTACATGTATGTCACTTGGTAGGCACATGTATCCCATAGAGACTGAAAAAAAGTTTATTGGGACCATGCTCTAAACCAGGGATTCCCAAAGTGGGGTGCGTATTGGCAGTGTAATGGCAGTGCAGTCCTGTCTCCTAAAAATTACGTTCCCCCAAAACTAAAATGCATTCTCAATTACGTTTTACCACGAACGTATTTTCTCCCTGATTACGTTTGTGTTTGACGTACAAATACGTTTCTCATCAACATATCTTTGCCATACTCTAGTCTTTATTATTTTTCTGTGATCTGCCTCGCCTCTAACCCGCCACCCACAAGTTATTGACCCGCGGCCTGTTCCGAGGGCTGAAGACCTGAAGATCGGGTGCCTCGCGGCGGGGGCGGCTGGAGACCTCGCGTCCCAGCGCCAACGGGTGAGCGCCGGCCACTCGGAACCATCAAACCAAGTCCCGGATTTCACCCGGGGACATTCTGGAGGTATTGTGACCGGGTGATGTGCCTCGTTGCTGGGGAGGTATGAGCCGAGAGTGGCGGGGTGTTATGGAGGTTTATATTACAACTCGGTGTTGTTCCCGTGCGTGGATGAGCGCATTTCTGCCGAAGACAGGCGGCGTGTTGTGGTAGTATTCTGACCGCGTAATAGGGAGAAGGAGAGGCGGTGGTGGAGAGGGAAAAATGTTAAAGAGATGGTGGAATGTATGATTGGAGAGAGAGAAGCGAAAAAGTTGGACGTGATCCCGGTGTCCAACAACACTGTCGCGCGCATCGATGCTTTGTCCGAAGACATCCTGGCTGCATTGGTCGGTCGCGTGAAGAAGAGTGAGTTTCACTCTCTGCAAGTAGACGAGCCTACAGATGTGGCCAATCTGGCCAATCGTCCGTTACCTTCGTAACGTTACGTCCGTTACCTTTTCGAAGGCACGGTGCAGGAAGAGTTTTTGTGTTTTTTATCTTGTAAACAAACGCCACGCGCGAGCAAACTGTTCTCTCATTCGTCCGATTTTTATGCGGCTCTGTTGCTTTTTTTTTTTTTAAGGTGCGTGTGTGTGGGGGGGGGGGGGTTGGGGGTGCGTGAACCCGGTCGGGATGTAGAAGGGGGTGCGTGGCCTAAAAAGTTTGGGAACCGCTGCCCTAAACCAGTGATTCTTAACCATGGGGCGCCACCTAGAGGGCCGCAAAAAACTTTCAGTTTTGCACCTGTGGGCTGCGAGGGCCGCGGGACCGCATAGGTTATCAATTGAAGACACCAGAGATATTACTGTTATCCATGAGACGCTCAGTTACAATATAGCTTCCCACCACCTGGTGGCGGTAATGCGTCAGTCAGTTGTTTAACAAGCTGCAATAAGCAGAAGAAGACACTCAGCTAGCCGCTAGCCTGTAGCGAAAGTTAAGGATACGTTTTTAAAAATAAAAAATTAAGATGACAGTGGTGCCATACCCCCCCAAAAGTATAAATGTGGGCGCAAGTACAACCCTGACTTTCTTAAGTACGGCTTTGTGAACGGAGGCAACGAGGCAGAGCCGAGGGCTCAGTGTGTGGAATGTGGGCTAATGCTATCAAACGAAGCACTGAAGCCTTCAAAAATAAAGCGACACCAAGCGACGAAACATCCAACGCTCGTGGGAAAGCCTGTTGAGCTTCTTGTTGTGTATGCAGGTTTACATACACATGATAATAAATGTCTTTGTGATCATCACATTGTATCATCTCATTCATTTAACAAGGGTTTTGCCTGTTCAACACCGGCATCCTCGATCCCCTCCCCTTCCGTTCCTACAACTTGCTTACGCAAACTACGTCACAAAACATGGCCGTGTTTGGTGTCCCAGCATGCCGAAAATCCTCATCTTTGCAAAGAAAACATCGATTGTCTTTCATTTATTATGGATTTTTCACAAAAGGAGCCCAAACACACACTGTCCAAAGTCGCCATAACCGCTGCAAGTCAGATCTTGCAGCATTTCGACGGAAAAATACACATTACAGACCCAACAATGTGCTAGCGGATGTTACCATGGAGCTAATGGCTTCAGAAAACGCTGGTACTTATAGTACAAACCTTATGTTCCTCTTACATAAGCCGTCAACCAACGTATAACCTTGTGTAATTGAGCTACTCTCATACTCGATCGGTCGCAGCCATTACGCACAGCAAGTCCGCTACTCACACAACCACGTCTTCGACCATATATATATCGTTTTTGCAATTTCTAAAAATAAAAGGAAAATACTATAATATCAAAATATAATGGGAGAAACACCTTTAGTGTGTCAGAATATTATTTGGTTACCATGTGTCCATTTGGGTCTCCAAATGTCCTTTTAGAGCTCCGCCTGGATCTCTTCATGGAAGAAACTGTAGAATGGTCATACTTTGTCCAATCTTCTTCAAATGTTGTTCACTGATAGTGTAGTTCCAGAACCTATACTGTCCTTTACCTGTACAGATACAGCCACAGGCAGTTATTCATACTGAAAGATACTTTTTTAATTTGATGCGGATAGAAATCTTCCATTTGTACTGATTCCAAAGGCCCACTGCTCTGTTTCTGTATGACCGACAGGTTTTCTGACACTTTTGATGCATATAGTCAGAGTGGTTCAGAAGCTACAGCCATTTTAATTTGGGTCTGTCATTTTAGGCGGTTTTGCTCCAAAATAGGGGTGGAGTTGAACAGGTAACAATATCGTTATTGAATACAAATCAAACCAAGAGTGAGATCAATTAGTTAAACTAATAGTGTTAATATTTGAACGGGCCCCGGGACACTTTGTACTTGAAAAGTTAGGCCCCGAGGTCAAAAAGGTTAAGAACCCCTGCTCTAAACTGTACCGGAGGTCAGCCATTTTGATTTATGTGTGAATTTTTCCCTTGATTTTGGACAATTTATAGTTGCTTTTGTAAGGATTTTTATTTTTCAGATTTTTATTTTTTTTATATTGGGAGCATTTTTGGTGTATATGCCATACTCCAAAATTCACTAAATTTTGCACACTTGTCAGGCCAGGTGAATGTAGCCATCTGATATATGTTGCAAATTTGGGTTGAAATAAATGACTCTCTAGCGCCCCCTACAAGTTGGACAAATTTGACACATTTGTCCAACTCCTCTAGCTCTACAAAAAAGCCTCTCGGACCCCTAAACTCCGCCTCCCAAAAATGTCCGCCATTTTGAATTGAGTGAAAAACGCTTTTTTGCAAACTCCTCCTACACGCTTCGTCCAATTATTACATAGTGGATACAGGAACTGGTGGAATATTTGCACTACATAATTTCCAGCATCAGACAGTCCACACAGGAAAAATACGTTGAACTGCGGGACGCGTTGCCCGGTCATCGAAGACATCGAAGACATTCGCGCCCGTGTCTGCCGGCGTCCCACCAGTACCACCGAGATGCGGGAAGGTGCGAGGGCCCGTACATCGCTGCTTGCAGCTTTAATTCAAGATTATTCTTTTCAAATTTACTACAGAATTACTATACTTCTTAGAGGAGACAAGTCAATCTGAAGCTCCCACTGTCAATACTAAATGAAGCCAATAACTGGAGTGCAATGGTTAGAACTCTTAGGTAGCAGGTTTGGAGCTGCCAGGTGCTTCCGGGTGTTTGGTGTAAAGAGGATGGAGCCATCCAGAATAGGACCTTTTCTCCTGGACTTGAGTCAATGTGAGTTCTGGAAATTGAACCTACATTGACTCCCACTGGACTAATTTCTTCAGATTTTTTATAGTACAACCATTAAACCAATTTATAATGCATTGCTAGATACATTAGGTTCAAAGTTGTGTCTGTACACTTTGTAGTACATTAGCGGTTTAGGGCAATGCAAAAAGGGCCCAGTAATGCAAAAAGGGCCCAGTGATCAAATATGTGTGAATTATGTAAGTCTGAAAATGTCTGAAGGCATCATTTAGATATCTTGTGAGGGGGCCAGTAACCATTGAGACATTCGATATGATATTGGGCGAAAGTAATGTCGCACAACTTTCTACATACAGAAGCCCCCAACCCAACCAATTCTATGGTTTCTTCTTGACTCCTAACACGTTTGAAATGATCTGTCGGTCTGAGATTGATTAACCTGCTCTGCCCAGGCCCATACAAATATTGATAAGTTAATTTAATGGGGCTTTATTTATATGGGTTAGTCAATTCCCCCGAAGGCCTTTGTTTCATCAATGTCTGTGTTCAATTATCAAAAAATCTAGTAAAGCACAATTCTGCCTAAACTGCAGAACAGATGCAAAACATATCTTATGAGCAATTAGTAAAGAGTTCAGATCTCTTCTAACTGAGCCTCACATGTTGTGAAGTGTTTTAAAAAAAAATTGTATAACATTGGGTGGACCTGAAGATAAATAAAGATTATCTTCACAGAAATTCTTAAACATGCAGTTTAAAAGATCATTTAGCATCTACCCACATGTATGTGCATTTGTAAGGGGGTAAGGGAGCAGTCCACACAAACATGAACCAAACAGCCTTGTTGCTGCACGTGTGTGCATTTGAGTCGATTTAGGATGCGTCATTCATGTGCACTTAGATTCAAGTTTGTCTTCCCACAAATAATGCATCGTGTGTCCAGCCCGGAGAGGCTAATTGAGATGTAAGATTCGCACTCCAGAGCAGAAGATGGGAATGCATAATGAAACACGGAGCCGGATCGTATGCTAAATATAATGACAGAGGTGAGGCTGCAGATCGCATCGAATATACATGACGCAGGCGCCGTCTTCATCTGCTCGCCTCCCACGCACAAGCACACGCACGCGGGCACACACGTGGGCACACACGTGGGCATGCATGTACTGCCGGTACACACATTGAATGGCAGGGCAGAGGTGCACGCGCACATGCAGTTTGAAAATGCACACAGTGTGAACGCTTGCAGGAACCGGGCGGAGGCTTTCTGTTGAGTTCAACTGCACACACGCAAATTAAAAAAACACACATTAACACACACACACACACACAAGCACAGGTCAGAGAGTCCCGGTGGTGTAGATACTGGCAGGCATCCTTCCACTGTGCTCCAACAATCCAGCAGGCTTTTCTTTTACCGCACTGACATGCTTTCTCCTTCACACACACACACACACATACACAAACAGCACATTGCTTTTCCTTTCTCCTCTCCAATCATCCATTTTTCTAAGCCCTCACAGGCATTGCAGACAATGAGAAGTTGAATGAGAGAAAGTGAAGCTAATATGCGGACATGTGCTTTGTTATTGTTTCAATCAAAATTCCCTATGAACACGACAATTACATAAGTACAACAAAGAGACTTTTTGGCGAAGCCTCAATCATGTCCCATACAGCGGTCCCTTCAGATATCCTGTAATGGATCATGAGCTAGAATATCTCCCAAATAAATAAAACAATAGAAAAATTGATCTCTGGCTGAAGAGGAAGAACAAAAGAAGTCAAACTAAGTGTGATAAGAAGATGCTTGGATTGGAAGTGGAAAGGCATCTTGATATTTTGGAGTTTTAGTCATAAAATACCACAATTAACAAAGGCAGTCCGTGAAAACATGTACATTTTGGATCAAATGGCTATATGTAAAGTGAAAGATGTTGATAATTCATAGCTGCTTAGTTGCTTTTTATACCATCCTGGCCAGACTACTGCAATGTCCTCCTCACCTGCCTTAGCCAGTCGTCTCTGAACTGTCTACAAATGGTCCAGAACTCTGCTGCAGGGCTGTTGTCCAGGTCCAGAAGGGCGCTTCTTCTTTTCCGATTTGGACTACAAACGAAAGGTGACCGTGGCTTTGAAGTGACTCGGACACTGTGGAGAGCTCCCCAAAAGACATCCCATCTACAGTCCTGTTGACGCCTGTAAGAAGCAGCTGAAGACCCACTTCATGTAAACTGGCTTTTGTGTCACTTTGTGTTTTCTAGTTTTTGTACTTGTGTTTTGAGTTGTTATGTTTTATTGTTTGTTTCTTTGACTGTTTTATGATCTTATTTTTTCATAATTTTTGCAACACGGACATTTTTTCTATGAAAGGTGCGCTACTGACTAAACTTTATTTATTGACTTACCAAACAGCACACATACAAATTGAGCAGATAGTGAAGCATTTTGCAGCTAAAATGAAGGTGAGATGAATCCATCTGGATATGTAAATAGCATAAATGCAATTATGTTTTGGCGAACATTTGCATGATGTTCTCAGCCATCACTACTTACTGTACGTTACAAACTGAAGGCGTGAGGAAGCACAGAACAAAAGAAAAGGGTGATTCAAGTTTACACAATTTACCCCATTCTTATCATCATTTTGACCCACATTTGCTCGGACTGGGTCACTCTTAGCCTTCTTCGCCCTCCCCCAATCCCTCCACGCACACACACACACACACACACACACACACACACACACACACACAGCATTCTGGGCCGGGCAGCTCCTGGCTTCCACTTCAGGGTTTTGGCTGTATCCCTTGCACTGTGACACACACACACACTCTCCTCTCCCATGCTCTAAGATCCTGTTCATCAGCCTTTATTGTCCCAATCAAAGCCTAGCCTCCCTGACCGCCTTTAATATTCAAAACTGCAAGATGGTACATGAGCTGTTTGTCTCAGTCTCTGTGTGTGTGTGTGTGCACGGGTGTGTACGGGCCATGCATACTTCCACACAAAAGTGGAGCTGGATAGCTGCGAGTTGCCCCCGACACAAAACTTATTTCTCCAAAGCGAGGCTGGGGATAAATATTTCAAGGTCATTCTGTTTTCTCTCTGTTGTTCTGGGAGTGCTGACTAGAACAGGAATATATGCATGCCTAACTAGGGGCTTTAGAACAGAATCACACCTCCTGCTGCTCACTCTCTGACTATAGGCGCAGGCCGAGAGATGAAAGATGAGTGACAAAGGCGCTGCAGTGGACGTATAGAACGTGTCTCTACCTGCACCGTCTCAGGGAACATCTGTAGTCTTATCCTGAGAGATGTAATTATGCACTTTTATTAGGGCCCGAGCACCGGCTTAGTCGGAGCGGAGGACCTATTGTTCTTCTGTTTATTTTTAGGGCCCGAGCCGGACGTTCCGGGCTCCGGTAGTCGGAGCGGAGGATCTATCGTTATTCGAATTGGGGGCCGAGGACCTATTGTTATTGTAATGTTTATTATTATTAGGGCCCGAGCACTGACATTGTCAGAGCGGAGGAATTATTGTTCTTCTAATGTTTATTATTATTATCGTACGTGTTTCGTGACAAAAAGGAGGTGCTTGGGATACTGTGGATTTTTTAAAACTTGGCACGCGTGCCAGTTTTTGCCAAAAATGCAGTCTGATTGGGGCGTCCAGCTGCGGTATGAAATATTGGCTCGATAGCGCCACCTATTGAGCCCCAACATTGGCTTTCACCTAGCTGTCTGAAATTTGGTAGGTATGTGTACAAAAAATCCACTTGGAATTTTTCAGTAAACCAAACAGGAAGTCGGGCATTTTTAATTTTATGATGTTTTTGGACCGTTTCAAGGTGCCGTACTTTAACGAACTCCTCCTAGAGATTTAACCCGATTGACTTCAGATTTGGTCAGTATGCTCTTGAGACCCTGGCAGTGAAAAGTTACTCAAAGATCAAAAATGTATCGAACTATGTATCCGTGGCGGCAAAAAAACACATTCGCCATGAAAAAGGAAGTTGTTGTAACTCGGCCGTACATTGTATAATCTGCTCCAAATCTCTCATATGCTATAACATGACCCGGAACACATCTATATGACAATTGTAATGATAAAAATGTTTTAACCTCCTCATCATATTTTCTGTGAGATATAGTGCTGTTAGAAAGTTCATTTGTCTGGATGTCTGAACACATTGACCTATTTGGTCTAGTACAAAGGTCACTTTTCTATCTTAGTCGGGACAAACAACCGACGTGTTCTTTCTGCAATCAACTGCTTCTTGTTAGACTAAACATTTCTGCCTCAGTCTCCGGTGTGTTATCTGTCTCCTCTGTGCCGGCCTGCCGGCCGGTATAAATACCTTGTTTTGATTCTGCGTCTCTAGAGCATATTCACAGTTCACTGGAATACGTGGTTGTGTTTTGTGTTCTCTGTTTGCAAACATTAAATAGCAATGAAACTTTGATCATTCATCAAGACTCTGTTTTTATGTTAAACACTTTGGATAAAACCAACTTCACTCCTGAACTTTGTTAAGGAAATATTCCACAACACAATTTAGAATCATAGACATAGCGCCACCTAGAGGCAAAAGGAAGTTATAGGTTGTGTACTTTGACATCCCGCTCCTCACAGATTAATCAAATCACTCACATTTTGTCAGAAAAGCCTTAAGACCTTTGTTAGAGCCAAATATGATGTTGTAAATACAACTGTATTTCTCCGTGTACATTGGGTGGTGTTGTATTCATGTCCTGGGCTCAAGTATATAGGTCCTGAAATCGCCCTGGTTGTCAGGTGTTCGACCCCGGAAGGGCAAAGGGTTTTGAGCGCTATACGCTAATCTGTGATGTGTGAATGCAACTGGTGCATTTACTGTCGGTGGAAAGAATGGGACATTTTGTACATTGTTCGACAACAAAGAAAATAAACAAACTATCTATCATTAAGCAAACCTTGTTGGTGATCATGTACCCAAAGCAACACACATCCAACGTAATCTAGATGTACAACGAGCGTGTCAACCAGGTCACTCCAGAGTGAAAGACACCTCAGGAGCTTACAGAACAGGACTGGGCTTCTTTAACATAATCAAAACCCTGGCTAAAGTTGGAACTTTGTTTGAAAACATCGGTACGTTTGGAACGTAACTGAGGAGAATCCAGTACGAGGAGGGCTGCGTGGAGCTGTTCGGAGTTGTGGCAAGTTTGGAGGACGGAGCTACGGAGCTAATGCTAACGCGCCGTGGAGCATCGAACCACCAGATCATCGCACGGCACCCAACGCTCAGAGAGGTATGCGTAGCCCTACACTGTTCATGGCCATTTACATTGTGTGCACACATAACTGGGCATAAAGCCAATGCATTGGTTGCCGAAGCGTGCGGATAAAGACAATAGGCTTTGCATTTGACTGTTCCGTGCAACGAATTGTTCACTATTTATCATGGAGAGCCGCAAGGCGGCGTTGGACGATACTACCGGGACTGGTATGCTAACTGATGGTAAACCCAGCACTATGTCTGATGGTGTTGAAATGCCAAAACGTGTCGTTAAACTCACTGCAAAAGCAAAAGCAAAATGCTGTCTAATTGGAGATAAACTTAGCTGAATTTCAGGAGCAGGACCACACCTCAGCCACTCGCCCACTTCCGGCCACGCGCCTATAAATACCTACCCACTCCAAGCCTCGGCACACGCGAGTTTTCCGCACGCAACCGGAACACCGCGCACGTACACCGCGGACGCCGCGCAACCGCCATCAACAGGGTTCGGCCAGCCAAACCCGCGTTCTCCACCTCGCCGACCAGCCGCATCCACCTGCCAGACTCTGACAATACGAAGAGTCGGACTCACGGCCGTCCTCCCGTTACCCACATCTCGGCGGCACAGGGAGACCCACTACCTCCTGACGTAGACAACGGAAACGTAAACCCAGCTCTCTCTTTCTTCGCTCGCTCCAGACCCAACGCAGGAACGAGCCTTCGACGACTCTAGCTGCCCAGCACGCAGCGCCAAAGATGCCGCCCACCCCGCGCTCCGGCAAGGTCCGCCATCGAAGACTCACCAGCTGATCGAAGACGCGCCAGCTGATCTCCAACTCCACCACAGTCCGCCGCCCAACAAGCCCCCCCACAACTATCCCAAAGTCACGTAGGCAACAACAAACAAACACAATGTACCGACATGCAATCACTCCAGCGCCACGCCAACGACCGCGACGCCACCTCGCACCCCGAGCTCCGCCCCCAACCCACAAGTTCCGGGTTGCCAGGTCGCAGCGCCTCACCTCTCATCCCCCTCCACCACCACCAAGAAAAGACAGAAGATGCAACAAAGCACACCGTGCTAACTCCTCCAAACCTTCCAAAGTCACGTCAGGCACCAGGTAAGTCCTGGCACCCGGGTTGCCAGGTTCCCTCTCCTCTGTCCCCCTCTTTAAGTCCTGGCACTGGGTTGCCAGGTTCCCTTTCCTCTGTCCCCTAAGCCGCTTTCCTACTTCGCATACTCTTCCCACTAGGCAGATTCCTGGCACCCCGGGTTGCCAGGTCCTCTTGCCTCTGTCCCCCTCTTTAAGTCCTGGCACCGGGCTGCCAGGCTCCCTCTCCCCCGTCCCCCTCCCCCATCCTGCTTTTCCTACTACGCATACTCTTCCCACTAGGCAGATTCCAGGCACCGGGTTGCCAGGTCTTCTTGCCCTGTCCCCCCCTACGTCCTGGCACCGGGTTGCCAGGTTCCCCTCTCCTCTGTCCCCCTCCCCCGTTCCGCTTTTCCTACTATGCAGATTCCCGGCACCGGGTTGCCAGGTCTTCTTGCCTCTGTCCCCCTCTCTAAGCTGTCCCCCTCTCTAAACCGCAACAACGCCACCACCGAACGCAGCACTCAACAACGAACCGCAACAACGGCACGCAGGACGCCAGCGCCCCCGGCAACCACTTCCAGCAACCACAGCAACTTGCCGGGGCACCGGGATGCCAGGGACCCCACCCTGCCCAGCTTCCAGCGGGGGACCCACACAATTGGCCAACAGCGATGCCGCTCCCCTCCGCCGTCTTTTGGGGGGTTTCCACGACGGACGACATTGCCGTAGACCAGCCTCGGATCTCCCAAGCAGACTCCAAGTCGTTCCCCCCCCCCCATGCTACGAAAACCGGACCCATAGTAGCCACAGCCATCACACCGGGGCCGCGGATGGGCCAGCAAGTCCATTCCTTGAACTCCCGACAACCAGCAGTCTGTTACCCAATCATCAAATGACGCTGCGACACCCGTCCGCCAAGGGCGCGTCCTCGAGGCAGCTCACGTCTGGGCCACCGCCATGCCATGGCTTCTCGGTTCCCATTCCAGAAGTTTAGCCCTCCTGAAGACACCCGGCCAACATCGGTTCGGACATATCCAACCGCCGTCTTTAGACCCACAAATCCCCACTCGATCTTGCCGACCAGCGCACAGGCTTATTTTGGGGGTCTGCAAGGCCCGGGAGCCGCAGTGGATCCGCAGCTAAGCCTTCCCCAAACCGCACCAGGCTAAATCTCCATCAACCATTCCTCAACACTCCAAACAACCGACGAAGGCTCGCTCTGGCCGAGGTGGGGGCCTAAGCTAGTTAATTGGAGATAAACTTAGCTGAATTTCAGGAGCAGACCACACCTCAGCCACTCGCCCACTTCCGGCCACGCGCCTATAAATACCTACCCACTCCAAGCCTCGGCACATGCGAGTTTTCCGCACCCCACCCTCCCGCCCTCTAGTTAATGGTTATCTCCCCCCAATAGTCATCATGCTCTTAGCCCATGGAGATTGGGGTCTGCAAGGCCCGGGAGCCGCAGTGGATCCGCAGCTAAGCCAA